>NW_014569320.1:0-17647 GCF_000743755.1 Blastocystis sp. subtype 4 | reverse complement strand
ATACCTCCATGTCCAGGGTAAATCTTGTACTCTGAGAAGGAACAAGTCAGTGTTCTACAAAGAGTGAGCAATGGACATCCAATCGACTCCAATTCGTACCAAACCACAAGTTCAATCCACCTACTTCACAACCATTCTGAATAGAGTTCTGTGTAAGAATGTATTGCTCACGAAAGGCTAGAAGAGATGTTTAGTGGTATTCTTGATTATTAAGAATGAATTGCCTTGACTGATTTTGAAGAAAGGGATATGTTAATGGATGTGGAGATATGATGAGTGGATAAAATATTCCGGCTGGATACAAATAGAGAGAATATATTGGTTTTCCCTCCATGAACACACTTGGAAGTAAAAGTAATGGCAGAGTTCATCAGCTTGTTCAAGTATGAAAAAGAAAGAAATAACGACAATAGAAAGGAGTTGTTAGAAAAGGGTCCTGACTCTACCGAACTACCTTCTTCATGTCATGGAACCCTAGTTAGTTATTATTGGCAGCAGAAGACAGTGGATGGAATCACAACATCCATACTACATCCTCTCATAAGGGAAGAACTTGTTGGTGTTTCAACTGTATATAATGTAGATCAGTCGTTTTGCCGCTTCTGAATTATCATGGACCTATTTGCTTCAGGATAATGTAGGTGTGTAGACGATTGATCATACGTAGTTTTTCTTCATTGCATCGCAGCTGGTCCTGATTTGAACTCCTTGTAATATGTAGTGCACTCCAGTTACTGTTGTTCTTCGTTGTATCGACGTTTGTTCTGTTTGCCTCTTCAACTTGTAGCATTTCTGTACCTCTCAAATGTCAGTAAAGCCAGCACAAGTAGGGTCTATTCTATTGTTGGATGATTCAGCATTTGTTGGAAGAACGGGCTATTTGGTACCGTCATCGAGTCTTTACAATGGACTATGAGAATTTGGATCTCTGCTGGTATGTTTAATCTCTCTCTCATTATCGAAGTGATATCAATGCTCATTCACTTGAATTTGATTCCTGTTGTTGTTACACGTAGGATACTGATTCTTTGGGTAATAAAAAGATGTTATCAGATTTCTCATCAGAATGAAATGTGTAATGACTCATGGAACACTGTTCGATTAATTATTAAGGAAGAATATGTTATTCCTAAGTATATCATTTTATCTGTAGGACTTAAAATATCCAAACTTTACCACTCTTCTCCAAGGATCCTCTTCATCCTTAGAGAAACTTGTTGAAAGGGATACTATGGTACTGTTCCGACCTACTTCGATTCCAATTAGTGAGGAAGCATGCGAAAAGGTGAATAGTATGCTGAGGGAAGATATGGATGAGCCTTTGCTGGAACGTCTGTTTGTTTATCTTCGTGGATTGAGGTGATTAAATTGGAAAGAAATAATGTACAGTGAATGTGAGAGTCCTGATGATGTGGTCTTAAATCGTACTCAACTTGAAAAAGCCTATATCAAAGGGGAGCAGCAATTTGATCATATGATCCAAGATGAGTATTCTAGTATTCTGTCAGAATCGTTTGCTGAGGATGGTGAAAATACCATCGAATATTCCTCTGAAAGTGATGAAGTGTCTGTTATGGCACCTACTGTGAATCGAAAACGTCGATGTGACGTACCTGTTAAGATTGTTGTGGATGGAGATGAGCGTACTCAGGTATTTTACTGTCCGTTTGAAGGTTGTGATTTCTCGAATACTGAGGAGAGTATCGTGAAGTTCCATACAAAGTGTCATATGATGGAGGATACTGGATCAAAAGCGTCTTTTACAAGTACCAAGAAGAATAGAAAGCGGCATATCTCAGGAGAGAAACTATATCAATGTAGCTATCCTGGATGTAACTCTTCTTTCACTCAAGCAGATAATCTGAAAGTTCATATGCGAATTCACACAGGAGAGAAACCATACAAATGTAGCTATCCTGGATGTAACTCTGCTTTCACTCAAGCAGGTAGTCTGAAGATTCATATGCGAATTCACACAGGAGAGAAACCATACAAATGTAGCTATCCTGGATGTAACTCTGCTTTCACTCAAGCAGGTAATCTGAAAGTTCATATGCGAATTCACACAGGAGAGAAACCATACAAATGTAGCTATCCTGGATGTAACTCTGCTTTCATTCACACAGGTAATCTGAAAGTTCATATTCGTCGTCACCATACTCATTGTTTTGTTTGTTGGTAATTAGCTCCTTTTGATTCAATGATATGGATACTCAGAGTAACTTTCTAATATAAATGAGGACGTTTAGAGCAAGCTATTACTGAACAAGTAAAACATTTGATAAACCTATTAGAAAGTGTTTCAGTTCATCAAAATACCAAGTACTATCATTGGAGTTTGTTGAATGTAGAGAACAGGCGTCAATAAGAAAGGGTATAGTACTCCTTTTATCAATACTTGAAGTCGAATTTAAATCTTTCGCTGATGTTCTTTCCTATATTGAAAAGAAAGATTCGCATCATCTACTCATGTACTCGTTATTAAGGATCCTGTAAGTTTCGTTACTTTTCTATAATAGTAGTTATGCTATTGGAATGACATTGGAAAAAACACAATCACTGAGTGCCTTTGTCACAAAGCAGGAATTCTTACTGAGGTGTTTTTGTTCATTCGACCAAGTTATATATAAGAAGTATTCTCTACGCTGGTCATCTCTTCTTTGGAATTGTTCCATTTCTAACCATTCGGTAAGATTCGATGATAGAAACGACAACTAGCTTGAAGATGCCATTGCAAGTATTCAATTTCAGTTGAACACCCTTTCTCCCTCACAATCATCCGATCTTCTTCCAGTGATGAATCGCTGTATTTCTGTGGTTCAATCCTTTAAGTCAACATGCCAGTCTCTGGCTCCTGTATACCGTTCCGTGTATATCTTGGCTTCTCGTTTCTTCGACTTCAGTAAGATTAATGAACAGGAGCCAATAACCTTTCGGTTTTTATTCTATTGGTCATTTACAGATCCTGGATGTCGTGAATATAAACTGTATATAAATTCTGTAACCAAACGTAAGCAAATTGTGTTTATTGGAGAGTAGGATTGAATAGTGATGAAACTCCTCTCAATCATTCGATTTTATATCAATTCAAAATTCTTTCCTATCTACGCGAGATTTTCCTTTTGTACTCAGACTTGGAGAACATTCAGACTGTTTCTCGTATTGAACATGATTTGTCGAATTGCTCTCTCATTTTCCATAAGATTCATTCTTTATCATTTCCTTTGTGTTTAATGCCTGATATTTGGTTGAATAGCGATACAGTTGTCACTGTAAGCATGTTCATTCCAATATCGAATCTAGTTATTTCATAAAATCAAATCAAATCCACCTAAACTCCTCAATCCAGTTCAAAACTATCTAATATCCTTCATTGAATATTGTGATCACGATTCGACATATTCCACGAATCCTCGAATTCTTTATCTACTGAGAATAATTGTCCATATTTATTCTCTTTTACATAAGGAATGTACTTCTTCTGTTCGGATGATTAATCAATCTCATTCATAGGTTCGACAAATTATCTTGAGTCACATTGTCTCAAATTCATCTTCCAAATATGCTGATGAAGTAAGGTCACCTTTACAGACTGATGGATAGGTGAAAGCATTATCTCAGCTTCTCTTCAGTACGAAATCTGAATCTTTGTTATCACTGTCGGTGGATATCCTGGAACAGTATTGTATGTTGAATGGAAGAAATCAAGCCCAAATTGACGATTGTCAAATTGTGCCCAAATTGCGTTTTTTGCGTCAATACTATTATCGCAAAGGAAAAATGGAAGATGCTGTGAGTGTTGGAAGAAGAGTACTTCGTTGGAGCTCTGATCAGATGGATTTACGGGAATTCATGAATTGTTGCGAGGCAGGTGTATCTTAATTGAGAGACGACTTGATGAATAGAAAATCCCTTCAGATTCATTTTGGAGTATCGTTGGTGACTGTGGAGGTTTTGCGGACAGGTTGAATCGAATTCTGCTGATTCGCTCTGAATTAGGCAATAATCTCTCCTATTACCAGTCTCTGCTTGCCAAGCATCCCTGTATCTTACCATCATCTCCTTCACTCGTATTCGTACAATCGCTTATGACTCTCTCTTCTATGTCGTCTTCCCTCTCTCAGCGGCAACGAGATTTCGCAGCTCTGTTGACAGGATCCTGGGATGATCCAATGTCGGAATTCCAGAGTAATGCACGATATTTGTTAGAAGGAAAACGGACTCAAACTGAAGGAATCCCTTCTATGACGTCTGTATTCTTGAGTATTTCTGGTAGTGTCAAAAGTAATCTATTTATTGGTAGATAGGGATCTATTGAATCTTCTACATTTTTTGTGTATCTCTCAGGATTGGTGTCGGTTATCAATCCTTCTGAAACGAAATGTTACTACGAGTTATATGAATTATGTTCGTTTTTTGGAAGATGGCAATTATGAGGAAATACTGGAATTGGTAATATTGATGTTATTATTATCATTATCATGGTATTATATGGAATTGTACAAATATGGAGATTATTATTTGGGAAAGTGTCTGGAAATCCTCCAATTTTCGCCTTTTTCGGACCTCTCTGCTATTGTCCAAAAACTGCAAGATTATCTTCAGCATCCATCTCCAGATATCGAGTTATTTTTAATCACACTCCAATCACATCTCTCTGCCACTGTCTCACTTCAACGTTGGATTGGAAGTCTCTTCATCCAGCTGTTAGCCGGAATTCATCATCTCGCGTCTCCGCTTGTATTCACTGTGAAACACCCTGCTAAGATCTGTGAGGATTATATTCTGCGTATCCACAGTTCAGACCAAATGGACAACTGTGCCTGGTTTATGAATGCGATTCTCGCTCAGGGATATTGCCAGGAGACACGCCGTCACCATCTCCTCTCCCTTGAGGAACAAGTAGTGAGAGAGAAAGATGAAGTTGAACGGGCGGAGATAGGTGAGGATAGACTGATTGGTAAGGATGAACAGGCAGCGAGGGAGGAGGTTCCTGGGAGATGGGAAATCGAATCACTTCCGAAAGAGTGGATTCTTTTGGAGTTGGTGTTTGACGCAAATTGTGATTTTTTTGCTATTGCTCGTTGGGCAGCAACAGATCCAAATCCATTATATCTGGAGACATCACAACCCATTGTCAAAATGATAAAACACCTGGTGACAGAATTCGAAACTATTATGGATGCCAATAATGCAAGCTTTTCTTGCAATGAAGCATCAAAATCAGATCCTGAATATGTTAAGCAATGGTGGAAACGTCGAAAGGAGATTGACATGGATTTGAGGAAATGGCAACTACAATTGGAATCACAATTTTTGAGACCATTTTCATTTGTCTTTCATCCTTGGTATTCCAATGAAGCCTTTGATTCTGTTGTTGAAGAAATCGTAAGTTTATTTGTCAGTCGTAATTGGACAAACAAACAAGATTTACTGCAGTGGTATTTGCATTGTAACACAACCCTTATTTCGTGGCATGAATTTGCTCAAATTCTGGACATTCTTGGAATTGCTTCGATTTCTGCCTCCTCAGCAATGGACTTGGCTCCTCTTCTTCAGAAATACCATTCACATTTATCTCAGTCTTCTTCTCATGTTGTTCTGATGTTATCACCTTCACTTCAGAATCTTCCTCTTGAATCTCCTTTCTTTCATTCAAACCATATTTCTGTATCACGACACATTTGCTTAGAAAGTGTTTTGAGTAATTTATCAGAAAGATCTGTAGATTTGACAAGTGGAAGTTACATTGTCAATATATCCTTATTTGAGATTCGTTCCAATTCTTTAACAGTACCCAGATGGTGATCTAACAAAAACAGAATTGAAACTGGTCCCATACCTTCTTCCTCTGAATCAGCATTCGTGGAAGGGAGTAGTTGGAACGAAACCAGGAAAGGAATTCTTTGTGTTGGATTCCGTTATTTGAACTCATTCTTAGTTCAGCATTTCGTGAATCTGCTTTCTTGTATGCAGGTCATGGATCAGGTTCCAAGTATTTTGGACACGAAAACATGCTTCTCTTAGACAAGGCTCCTTTGAGTTTGTTGATGGGATGCAGTTCAGTGAAGATGGGAATGAAAGGAAGATGGATTCGGATGGAAACGCCTTTGTATTATATGATTTTGCAGTCTCCTGCAACTGTGAGATTGAGGGTGGAATATTGATTGTAGATTGGATGTCTATGGGATGTAAGTGATGGTGATTTAGATCGAATGACAAGGTTTATTATTGATACGTTGGTTGTATGAAAATAGAAAGAGTAGTAACCGCTAGTCATCAGAAAAGCCTGTGGATCTCTGTGAACTCCTAGAGCAAGCGAAAGAGAAATGTCTTTTGCGATCATTAGTGGGTTCTTCTTTAGGTTACTGTTCATTTGGTTAGTAATAAAATAGTGGTGTATGGTCTTCCTCTAAGTTGTCGAATTGAATTCTCTGTTTGTTCACAACTAACAGAATGAAATGATAAACATCGATAAGCAATAACCCTAGCAGAGTCACATAGAAACACAACACACAAGGTTTAATCAAATGGCATCCATAAATCATCTTGTGCTGGGGCTGATTCTGGATTCAACAGTGGATCAGAAGGTAATTCACTGGCTTGTCTCCATTCAGTTGGTTGATTTTCATGATTCACAGCACAAATAGCCTGCGTCCCACAGCCATCGTGTGTAATTTGATCACAGTGAGTACTGATAGACTGTTTGCAATTCACACTAGCCACAGTAATATTAGAATGATCGACAGTCACATCATTCAAAATCGTAGCATTCTGAACCACTACAGCTCCTTCACTAATCAAATTATTCAATAACTCTGCTGTAGAACTTGTAGTATCTCCAATAACCTGAAGATTATTGGTCTTTGGAGGAATCCGTTCATGAATTCTCTAATTCTAATCCGATAGAACAAAACATACACGATAATGTCGCTTCAACACGAAATAGGACGTGAGTGATTTGTGATTTGGACCAAACTAGACTCAAAATGAATCCAAAGACATACTTCACAACCAACGACAGGACAATGAACTCGGCCTTCAGGGAGAATCAACTGGTTGTTCAACACCTCTTCTAATGAATGATCACTGTGAACTTTGGCATGGAAAGAGAGTAATTTGTAAGTTGAGAAACGACATCCACATTCTGGAATCCCGCAAAGATAAGGTTTTTCTTGCTCTAAGTATAAAACTGGAATTACAGTAGCCTATTATAATGATCCAACCAAATTCCTACAGTCGAATCACCCTTCGTGGCTTCTTGCTGTCGATTTTGCTTCCTGAATTCCTTCTGGAACTCTTGACGTTCGCGTTTACTAAGTAAAGCTGTCATTGCCTCTAATTCTTTCACTCGATCTTTCAGTTTCTGGATCTGGAGTTGCTGTCGTAAGTAGGATTCACGTAACCGAATACTAGGAATGAACAGAAGAGTGAGCACCAACCATCGGGATTTCTGGCAAACACTTGTATCAATACCTAAATGAACTCGATATTTGTGGAAATTAAGGCTCATCTGACTGTTGAAGGATTTGAAGCAACCAGGAATTGGACACATAAATTGCTGTGGAAGTTGCTGAATTGGTAAAGGAGAGACTCTACTAATGACTGGATATCTAAACAAGAACGGCTCAGGAGCAACCGATGAAGACTCCAATTGTTTGTTCATTTCTGTATGTTTGCGCTGATGATTTAGAAATCCAGAGCGAGATGTGTAACGACGACAGCAATCTTGAAATGGACAAATGTACTCATGAATCTCTCCTACAGTGTAACTAGTCCTATCTAAACAGCCAACCATTGTGTACTTTTAGATGAACACGCAGCGACCCACTTCTAGCAAATCGTTTATTGCACTGTTCACAGACAAATGGTTTGACTCCAGAGTGCTTAACCTACTATTGAGTTGAATGAAGGAGTTTACTTCATGATCTTTCAGATGTGCATTATCAATAAATGCCTTATTACAGAGAGAACAAGTGAAATTCTTTTTCCGTTTTGAATTCATCTTCAATGTAGTGTAGAAAGGAAAAATGGTATTCAATATCTTTATCAGCTCATATTATAGAGTTTGATCAAGTGGCCTTGTGGTCTAGTGGTATGATTCTCGCTTCGGGTGCGAGAGGTCCGGAGTTCGATTCCCCGCGGGGCCCATTTTTTTGCTGAGATCAGAGGTATTATAGAAATGATTCAAGCAGTTTATAGAAAACAAAGCAATCTCGTTTCACATGCTTCGTTATTCTCATCAATAGAATGAACATTACAGATAAAATCAGGAGTACAACACTCCAGATATGGTTCCAAGATGTTTTACAGTTGGTACTTATTATTTGTAATATTAATGTCCTCTCATGACGTCGATTCATGAATCCTTTCACCATACTTCCTGTCAGAGGAACCTGCCAATCATTTATACAACCTGATATCACCTTATTGTTCAAAGGACGATATAACACTGACTTTGCTCGTGGTCGTATCTCCTTAAGACTCTAGAATCAATTCTTTTAATGATATTCACCTGAATTACTTGAAAATGGCTCGGACAATCTTGTTTATTCGATGCTAAGCAGTACAAATATACATCTGAAGAGAGGATCAAACGATCTAAGAACGAAATGATGGAATCATTCCCTTTAATTGAGATGTGAAGTGTATTGCGAGATTCTAGAGTAAGAATAGACAAAAGCCCAAACGGGTGATATTGGATACTTCTTCGATAAGAATCATGTCAAAGGAAGTAGAATCGATAAATACTGGTAATGAAACAATAGAACCCTTCTCGAATCCCAGTGCTACTGATAACAACAAATCTATTCCATTGTGATCACTTGTCCACCGAGATCCGGAGTTTCCACTAAACGACTCCAATTCATCTAGAATCCCAAACTGAATTGACTATAAATAACTGTACAATCATGACAACACGATTCCCAATGAGAGGCAAAAGAGAAGATAAAGAAACAACATCTGGAATTATCATTCTTGAAAACATAAGAACCGCGGGAATAGAAGGTGAGGGACTAAAACATACTTCAATCATTAACCACCTTATTCCGCATTGAATCGTAGTAATTACGACTTAGTTACACGGATTTCAACTTTTTCAATTGTCACTTCCACTAAGATTGATTCAGTCTTATTATGATTGTTCTTGAGGAATACTCATTGTTGCAAAGGTATGAGGGATAATGATATGTGACTGAAACGCCCGCAAATGCTTTTGATAGAATAGCCATTTTCTTTTCGTACAACACTGTATTTCTTTTCTGTGATTGTAATTTGCTGATTTATGAAGTATAGACATGAGAGTCATTATCGAGAACAATGCTAAGGATGCTTTGCGATTTACTGGAGATTATATCGTGGATCGAATCAGTGAATTTGCACCAAGTGAAAATAAACCGTTTACGATCGTTCTTCCTAACCCGGTTCCTTCCATGAAGCCACTGTTGGATTTCCAATTACGTATTATATTTAGGTACGACCATCTAGTGAAGGGATACAAGAATGGGCGAGTATCCTTCCGTCATGTCGTTTTTTTCCAGTTGGAGGAATTCCGAGATATCCCAAAAGATGATCGTCGCAGTTTTGCATCCCAAATGTATGATTACTTCTTCAAGTATGTCGATGCTGTTCCTCAGAATGTCTATTTCTTGAACGGTATTGCTACAGACTATGAAGCAGAGTGTGAGAGTTTCGAGAATGCCATCAAGAAGCTTGGTGGCATTCGTTTAGTGTGTGCAGAAGTTGATTCAGAGGCTGCTATTGGAGGAAATACTCCAGGAAGTTGTCTTACCAGTCGTACACGTCAAAAGACGCGTACTTCGTTCATTCTAAATGATCGTTTCCATACTCGAAATGGTCTGCGTGACGTGGAAGAAGAAGTGGAAGAAGACGAACTGGCAATGGGAAGTAACTATGTGCTTACGATGGGACTAGGAACAATTATGGAAGCTCAAGAAGTGTTTGCATTGTTTATTGGTGCCCACGCTGCTCGTGCTCTTCACCATGTACTTGAAGAATCGGTCAGCAACATGTTCCCTGCTTCTATTCTTCAGTATCACGATCGTGTATGTGTGATGGCGGAGCGTCGTTCAATATCCACTCTAAAGTATACTACAGTAGAGTACTTCGTTGGACTGCGTGAGAATTATAACATTGTTCACAATCTCGGTTCTCAGTTAAATGATGGTACTCATTTGGGTGGAATATAATGTAGAATCGTCCCCATATCATCATGCATTCAAGTATACCTTAGATATTCCTGAGGATCTCGTTTTGAGTGAATCTGTAACTCCTACAGAGCAAAGTAGTATGTTGACCCCCACATTTGGTCTGGATCGTCTGAGAAGCCATACACCTAGAGCAGAGTCTGTAGATGAGTAAAGTGTGTTTGTTTGGTTACGCCATTCGGCGGGCGCAATTTTGTGCCTACTCCTCATACCAATTATTCAAATACTGGATAATGAATGCTCCTTCTATTGAAAATGATGCAGTAAATGCAGGGAAAGGAAGTGGAGCTCGGGAAGACCCAGTGTTTCAAGTAGAGGAGGTTAGTGGAACTGTGGATCGTCCAAAGGATGACGACGACCTTCACATCCCTGAATCTGAAATGAGTTATCTTCGAAGCAAAATCCATGTAAGAATGAGGAAAACCTGTTATATATATAGGAGGCATTTGACACAACACTCGACTATGCAGTAGAAGCTTCAGGAGACGTGAAAGAGAAGAAACGAAAAAAAACTGGTGAATTGACAGAGAAACAACAGATAGCGTTATTAAATCGTGCAAGAGTGATTATAGTGACAAGATACTGATTCCTAGAAGTTTGTTCATGAGATGGATAATGCATATGCTTTGGATTTGGAAGCCTTTTCTAAGGGAGAAGTGGCAGATAACCGATTGAAAATGATGAAGGAGATTGAGAGAAATATGAGAAGCACAGATTTCGCTCGTTGGTAGTGTTTATTCGTGGCATCGAGTATAGCTGTCTTGCCTGTAAGGTAATACCAGTATTTGCGAATTGGATTCGTCCGGGAGCTCAAGGCAACCTTCCTTTCAATCGTGTAAGCGACCAACTTTTTTTCGATTGTAGGTGCGAACAGGAATTTACAAAATTCTCTATGATCTTCCAATTAAGAATCAGCATATCAAAGAAGGACGAATGGGTGAATTGCTTGTGAAGTTGTGGAGACATCCAAAAGAATCCGAGGAGAATCGCATTCTTCTACATCAGATTATAGAGAAATGGCTTCGAAAAGTGACAGGGTTAAGCAGTGATTTCACAGAAGAGTTAAATGAGGGAATGGAGGAAAGTGCAGCAATTAAGGCAGACTACCTCGCCGGTGTAGATCGTCGTCGTGAACGTGGATGTGGGAGATAGGGAGATTGATAAGGGATAGTTACACAGGAGCAGGAAGACCGTTCTGTCTTTGCAATGATTCCAAAGTACTTGATACTATGTTTTGATAAAGTATAGAGGTGATGTTCGTGTATATGTTAAAGATGCTCCTTCTATCGAGGTTCGAAACTCGAAGGACGGGTATGCCATGATTGGAACATCCTGACTCGTAGAGTAGATTCTACTGTAGCGAAACTGAATCGGATGGCAATGGCAAACAGAAAGCGGAATCGATAAATGAATTAGATATGACTGTTTGTTGATACTACTGTCTCAACAGGCTGAGCTGAATCGTGTAATGTTTAATTAAGACAAAAATGATTGGTGCACGAAATATGGTGCGCTGCATTCTTAACAATCTTCACAATAACCTGATAAGTATGCCTAAGGATTTCCGATCTGTTGCAGGAATTGATCTCGGAACTACGAATTCCTGTATCTGTGTTTATCGGCATGAAAAAGTGGAGGTTGTAACTGACCCCTCCGGAAGACGGACTACGCCATCAATGGTAGCGTTTACGGAAAAGGGCCGTCAGTTTGGGAGTGCTGCAAAGTCTCAGTTTGTTCGCAATTTTAAAAACACCGTATATGATGTGAAACGTCTTATTGGTCACAAATTCGATGATGAGGTGGTTCAGAGTGATATGCAGCACTGGGGTTTTACCGTCGAGCCGAATCTTCAGAACAAGCCTGTAATTAGGGTCATGTATGCTGGAAAGGAGCGTACATTCACCCCTGAAGAAATCAGTTCCATGGTTATTGAGCATCTTGTCTCTCAGGCGAAGAAGTTTACCGAAGAAGATATTAAAGATATTGTAATCACTGTCCCTGCCTATTTCAATGATAACCAGCGTCGTGCTACTATGGATGCTGGAGAGTTGGCTGGATATCGTGTTCTTGGAGTATTGAATGAACCAACAGCTGCTGCAATTGCTTATGGTTTCGAAAATGCTGAGAATGAGAAGAAGATTCTTGTGTACGATCTTGGCGGCGGTACCTTCGATGTGACGATTCTTTCAGTCAATAATCGCCAGTACAGGGTAATAACAACTGGAGGAGATACCCATCTGGGAGGTGATGACCTCGACTTCATTATGATGGAGATTCTGATTAATGCCATTGAAGGAAACGGTGGTTCTGTTGACCGTAACAACAAGCGTATGATGGCAGACCTTCGTTCCAAGGCGGAAGCTATCAAGATCGATCTATCACAAGCAGAGTTCCAAGAGTTTGAGGCCGATAGCTATGGTTGTGAAACTCTGGAAATCAGTCGGGCTCAATTCGAGGACAGTACTGAAGATTTCTTCAACATGACTTTGGAGTTGGTACAGAAGGTATTAGAGGATGCCCAACTGACAACAGCAGATATCGATGATGTGGTACTAATTGGTGGCTCTTCACGTATTCCAATAATTAAAACGAAATTGGAAGCACTCTTTGGTCAAGGGAAGGTATATGAAAAGATTAATCCGGACGAGGCTGTAGCAAAAGGTGCTGTGATTCAAGCTGTGAAATTGTATTCAGAGTTGCCTGATGATGCTGCACCTGTGAATGATTCCGACTCTGAATCAGATTCAGATTCTGATGACGATGTACATTCGGGAGAAGACGTGGTGGCTTGTATTGATATTCAGAAGATTAGTATTCAGGACGTGGTTCCTTTGTCTATTGGGTTAAAGACACATGAAGGCAAGATGAGTGTGTTGATTCCTCGAAGTACTCCATATGGCGAATCAGCCACTAAGAACTATGTGACATCAAAGGATAGGCAAACAAAGATGAAAATCCGTGTATTCCAAGGTGAACGTATCTTTGTGAAGGATAATTACGAAATCGGTACTTTTACTGTCCAAGGAATTACTCCACTTCCAGCAGGTGAGGCATCTGTCGATATTACTATGAGTACTGACAAGAACGGAATTCTGACGGTAACAGCAAAGGATCTAACGACAGGAAAAGAGACGTCGGTAACCTTTGAGAATAAATCAACGAACCTGTCACTGGATGATATTCTGAAGATGAAGAAGACAGCTATCGAGATGCGTGAAATTGATTTAATGATGGAGAAACGATTAGATTTATACAATAGAATCGAGAATCGGAAATATGTGATTGAAGAACTCTATGAAGAACATAAAGACCAAATGGCTCCAGAATTCCGAAGCAATATTGAACAGTTCTTGGAGGGAATTGTAGCTTTCTTGAAGGATCGTAGTGCACCTCTGGAAGACTTAGAGGCTAATGATGAAGTGTGCCAAAAGTGGATTGATGCTTTTAATGTGACTGCATAATTTGTCTAGATGTGTTTGTTGTCATATACAATTCAACGAAAGTGAGTACCACATACGACAGGTGTTTCTAGTAACTACCTAAAAGAACCCTCACTAGTTTCATTTTCAAATGAATACTTCATGGGTTTGTGCATCCTGTAATAGGATAAGGACTCACTTTGATACATAGGTTCTTATTCAAATCCAACATCAGTGGGCAGGTGTAGTCTGTGCAACGCTATTCGTCCAGCATCACAGTCTTCTACAAAGAATGATGTATCTTCGGAAACAACTGTGAGTCCTCCTTCATCGGTTGATTTCCCGGGTCTTGGCTCGTTATCTCAGCAATCATCCCGACTATTTTCAATTGAAGTTCCAAAGGCTTCTGGATCCAAAAAGACTCTTGGAATTCGTCGTTCATCCACCTTATCACAACGAACAGAATCAACAAGCCGAATGAATAGTCTGCGTACACAATTGATGAATCTAATAATTTGGAGGATTATCAACTTCAGTTAGTGATGTCGAACCTTTCAAATCCGGCGAAGTTTCTCGATTTCAGAGTCCTTCACAGAATGAGAAGTTCAAAGAAGAAACTAAAAACGATGTGGTAGTCAATGAAGCCGAAGAAAAGAAGATGGATGAAGATACAAAGGCAAATATGATAGAGAGGAGGAAAGAGAATACTCCAGGAAAAACAACCAAGGAGAAAGAAACTGTTCCAGGAAAGTCAATAAAGGACAAAGGATTCAAAACAACTCAAAAAAAGGAAAAGAAAGATGTTCAGTCACATAAGGAAACGGAAAAGGCTGTTGCAAATACTCCTCGAATCGGTGGTACCATGTTATCTGAGGAGGATAACGATGTTATGGCCCATCTCGTGTTAACTCTAGGCGGCTATACCCTCGTTCAAGGAAACGCTGCAAAGAAGGTGGATATTTTAGTTGCTGGTCGAAGTGCTCGGAGTATCAAAGTGGTATTTCTTTCATTTCGTTACATGTAGTTTTTATGTGCTGTTGCTTCAGGTGGAACGGTTATTACAAGGAATTGGTTGTATGATAGTCTAGAAAATGATCAATGGAAGCCAATAGCAGAGTATATCGATCCTTTGGCAGAAGAAGGGATACGAAGGAGGAAAGAGAAAGGAATGGGTGTCTTTGCAGATTGTGGAACAATATTCGTAGGGAAGGGAACTCGAGCCAAACGAGAAGAGGTTGAATCGGTGATTATAGCAGGCGGAGGTCGTGTAACTCGAAGGAAAGAAGGTGCATCAATCAGTATTGGTGAAAATATGAGCGAGAATGCGTTATATGAAAGTGTAATGCGTTGTGAACTAGTGAAAGATGGAGAAGGAGATGAATGTGAGAGTGAGGAATATTTCATTGTTTGTTATAATAAACCTAGATAGTGAGAGGCTCCAGCTAATACAGAATCGAGTTGATTCGAATATGCCTAGTGGTGGATCCTATCATGTTTCCCTACATTCATTTTAACCTCTGATTCATCAATGAGATTTATAAAACGATGGTGACAATGAGGGCAGGATCCGTGAGATGCCTGGTCTCTGTTGAGAGCAAAATGACAGTATGCACATATCAAGTGATACTTCTTGATTCGGATTGCGCAAGCATTGCAAAAGAGTTCATGGGGTCGATCACAGAGAAAACGAGACTTGTGCCATCGAGGCGTTTTCTTCGTTCCACATGATAAACAGATCTTCTTGCTTATCGATCTTTTTTGATTCCAACTCTCTTCCTCGCCCGATCCATCAGAACCCTAAATGGAATACAAGCCACAAAGATACGGATGTTGATGAATGGGTTGGTTCCGAGGAAGAGGGACTTGATTCAGCAGTTTCCTGGTTTGTAGATGAAGGAACAGAAACAGGTGTTTCTATATAGGTGGAAATCCGTTGAGTAATCGATGGAGTGAGGATGGTGAATGTGATTGCCTCTGGAATAGGAATAGAATGACTGAATCTCTTTGGAATTGTCTTTCGAGGACTCCGTCGAACCATAACAAACAACTTCTAAATGATAGATTATGCTTCTTCGTTTTCAGTATATCCCACACTCTCTTCTAAGGCCTTTGCTGAATCATGACTCAAGAGTATATCAATTATCGATTCATTTCCTGTTTGAAATGCGATATCAACAGCACTTTGACCAAACATGTTCTTCTACACTTTATCACTGATTCTCAGACTTACTTGAAGAACATCCACATCTGACATCTTGTTCAAAATCATCTTCACAACATCGATTTGTTGAAGTAACACGGCTCTATCTATGTGTTACTTACTTGACGAATATTCAACGTAAAGGAGTATTTCCTGAATCGTTTGGTATCAAATGAGAACCCGAATTGATTCTGCTTCATTCAGTGATTTTTCACTAGTAAATACCTAAACTCATGTACCCAACCTCCAAGTTTAGATTTCTATGTTAGGTGTAGAGTGTGACTAATGATCATTATTACCTGTTGAAGTATGCTATCACGCCATGCTCTGAATTGTTTCCTTCTTACCATTCCAGTTTCATTTTTATCGACTTGCTAACAGAATTAGGTGTCTCGATGTTTATCAATATCTCAGGCCCCTATTCAGTACCTCCGTATTGTCTCTGCAGCTCAGTCCATCCCACATCCTGAAAAGAAACGAGGAGAAGATGCATTCTTTATGTCCAGTATGCTTTTGGCTTTCCTTTTTGACCTCTAGATTATGCATTCGGCGTTGCAGATGGTGTTGGAGGATGGAGACAACACGGTGTAGATCCCGGTGAGTTTTCTCGGACAGCAGGGGTTCTTTTCTTTATATCATATATAGTTGGTCGAAAACATGAATAAAGCAATAACAAAACCAGTAGCGAGTAAAGAGGACCTAAAGTGGAAAGCAATTGCTGCAACGCAATCTACATGTGACTCAGTGGTATCTGCTGTCTATGAACATGATATATAGAAATTAGGAAGCAGTACTCTCTGCTCCGTTTCAGTGGGAACGAACAACAAAGTGTATTTTTATAACATTGGTGATAGTGGTCTCTACATTCTTCGGTATGAACAACCTCGAGACAAGGAAACAGGGAAACCGTTGAGTGATGTCAAAGAATGGTGTATTCACGACTTCACGCCCAAGCAGTGTCACAGTTTTAATTTTCCTTTTCAAGTAGGCAAAGGAGCAGATAACGTGACTGTGTCGATTTCCTGTAATTTATAGCCAGCAAACGGTCTTTCAGATTTATTGGATGTAATTCCGGGTGATTTGTGTCTTGTTGCTTCTGATGGACTGTTTGATAATCTTTGGCCAAGAGATCTGATGACTCTCTTGAATACATTTTGGAAAGATGGATTCCCTTCAGATACAGATAAGACAAAACAGGAAAATCTACAGGAAATGGTGAATGCTATTGTTGGAGTGACATTGAAATGCAGTTGTAGTAACAATCAATCTCCTTTTGAACATGAAGCAACTGAATGCGGATTTAAATACGAAGGAGGAAAACCTGATGACATTACTGCTGTGCTGAGTCTTTTTCTTTCTTCTGTTTCCTACCTTGAATAAGCAAGCTTGTCCATACACAATCTACAATTATTTGGATTAATAATTTCCAAGTCTATTTACATATTCACTTTCAACTTCAAATGGAACTCGTCGAACAGTTTGTCGATGCAGGTAACTTCTGGTTCTATTTTTAGATCATTCCTATAGCCAGATTTGGAGAATTAGGAACGCTTCAACAAATGGTTCAGCAGGGATTCAATGTCGATCTGAAAGATGAATTTGGAACTACAGCACTTCATAATGCTTCTGCAAATGGGCATTTGTAGTTCTTTCTTATTCTCATCATTTTTAGAGACTGTGTTCAGTTTCTTATTAATTCAGGTTCTCATTTGATACCAAACGATTCAGGAAATACTCCTTTACGTTGAATATTCGTCAAGTAAGTAACACATAGATAGAGCCGTGTTACTTCAACAAAT
>NW_014569321.1:0-17723 GCF_000743755.1 Blastocystis sp. subtype 4 | reverse complement strand
TGATGAACTCTTCTAATCCATTATTTCTATTGTTTCCAATCTGTAGATTCCATTCATAAACATTGTTTGAAGAGGAGATGGGATTCTATGGATTCCATCTAAACTCTCCCAATGGACTATGATTGTGGTATCCTGCCAATAGAACAATTTCCAATGCAAATAAGAATCGTGGGTTTTTTCAAATCACCAAGACAATTTCGGTTTAGATGTCGACGGCAACCAGTCGTGTTAGGAGCCGAATGTATGAAGATTCATCTGACGATAAGTATTAGTGTGGGTCCTAAACCTGGCCGAAGATCACGAGTTGAAGCAGATTTATCAAACCAATTGAAGATTGATACCTATTTCACCGCATATAGTACTCCTACAACATCTGTCAAGTACAAGGTGCTGCGAGAGGAAACTGCAGGGATTACAGTTGGTCATTTGCGACAACTCGCAAGGTTGGGAGGCATAGTTCCTCTGGGTGCATTAGCTTTCAATACCATGCTGTGTGATATCTGTGGTAAGGGAGAAAACGAAGATAGTATCATTATCTGTGACAAATGTAATAAGGGATTTCACTTGTATTGCTTGAAACCGATCCTTCCCTCAGTCCCTTCTGGAGAGTGGTTCTGTGATGCTTGCCGAGAGAATCAGAAACGCAAATATTACAGGAATTTAGCTCGGTACCAAGAGAACCAGTCTTTAATAGTTGATTTCTTCAAACTCGAACGACCAATCCCTGTACCTGTGAGATACAACTTCCGGAGATCGACGATGCCAAGTAGATATGTTGCTACGTTGTGATTGTAGAAATGGCTGTTATGACAGCTCCCTCGGCTCCCAAGGGAAAGAGTCTCTTGAAATGTTACGTTCCTTCAACAGATCCAAACAAAATCAAACTTCAGCATGTAGCATTAGCCTCAGCTATGAGTCAACAGGGCATCGCGTATAGCAATGAACTGGTATATCGAGAGGGATGCCCCAAATCGATGAACTCTATGAAGTTCGATGAGCAACGTCATCTACTGAAGGAAATGTCGAAGGGAGATAGGGCTGTATATGATGCTACTTTGAAGATGAATCGGGAGGGATTCATGGCTCCTGTCATTGTTCGTGAAGATGATATCCAGGGGTACTTGCTGTGAGTGGTTGCAATGAATAGGTTTATTGTGATCGCTGATGAGATTATCAGGAAGGATACATACATTACGGAGTACATCGGAGAAGTGGATATTCTTGCAAAGAATGAACAGAACAGTAACGATAGCATCATGGATTTGCTGCGAAGTGGGTAGGAAGGATCATCTAGATTATGAGTCTGTAGCAATCCAAAAACCTCTCTGGTAATTATTCCAGAGAAAGTGGGGAATCTTGCTCGTTATCTAAGTGGCGTCAACAATAGTAGTGAACAATCAAAGAAGAAACAAGTAGAATTAGAACGGAATGGTAATTAGTAGAATGTTCGGAGTGCGAGATACGTAATCGATAACTCCCTCCATGTGTTGCTTATCGCTCTCCGAGATATCAAACCAGGAGAAATTTTGACTTTTGATTATAATGGACTGGATCATAACTATCCAACAGATCACTTTATCTAGTTAATGATGTTTGTTATACAGATGATATGCTCGGGGTTTGATTATTCTTAGTTTTGTGTATTCTATCTTTTTACCGTTTTAGATCCATTAGTACGTGGATGGATCGGTATAAGGTATGAAAATTGATTTGTTTGTGATTTACAGATTATTCAGAGAGTTGGAGATGGGACTTTTGGAACGGTTCTCAAAGCATCGAATATACAAACTGGAGAGGTTGTACTTGATTCCTGCCATACTTGATGGTTAGGTTGCCATAAAACGAATAAAGAGGGAATACATTTCTTGGGAAGAAAGCATGAATTTGCGAGAAGTCAAAGTAATTGGATTCTTTATCTGGTTTTTAATGTTGTAGGTGATGATGCGTATTCGACATCCCAACATTGTTGCAATGCGAGAGGTGATTCGAGAAAGAAGCACACTTTTCTTTGTAATGGAATACATGAGTGCTAACCTGTACGAATGTATGAAGGATCGGAGTACCAACTTTTCTGAAGATCAAGTGAGAAGTATTATGTACACTTAGGAAGTCCATATGACTAGTAGGTATCAACTCTTACAAGGACTCGCATATCTTCATCAACAGAACATATTCCATCGTGATATTAAACCAGAGAATTTACTTGTGAAGGGAGACAACATTAAGATTGCTGATTTTGGTTTGGCACGTGAAACAAACAGCCGACCTCCATATACAGAATATATTTCCACTCGATGGTATAGAGCTCCAGAAATCCTTCTACGATCCAAACGGTATAACTCAGCAGTTGACCTTTGGGCATGCGGTTGTATTATGGCGGAGCTGATGTCATTATCGCCTCTTTTCCCTGGATCAAACGAAGAAGACCAACTGTATAAGATCTGCAGTATTCTGGGTTCACCAACAACAGAAACTTGGAAAGAGGGATGTATTCTCGCGAACCGGCTCCATTTCATATTTCCAGAGGTATGGAAAGAGAACAGGTGTAATCGATAGTTCATGGCAGTCGATCTTTCTTCGTTGTTTCCTCATGCCAGTTACGAGGCACTTAATCTGCTTTCGAGTTTATTGCTATGGGATCCTGATAAACGACCGACTGCTGCGGAAGCTCTCCAACATCCCTTTTTTGTGAAGGCATTTCATCCCTATTAGAGTACATAGATGAATGCATTTTCCTTTTGTGGCTTTCTTTTTGTAGTTTTTACTGTTTCTTGTGTAAACGTTCAGTGGTTCATTAGAATTATGATATTTCATACTATACATGAGATCCATAATCAGACTATAGAGAAAGTAAATCGAAGAAATGTCAGCTGAGCAAACAATTGAATTGAATGGAAAGACGTACCCCATGCTTGCAGATGGTCAATACGATTGTATCATTCTGGGAACAGGATTGAAGGAATGTATGTTAGCTGGACTTCTATCGAAGAAGGGAATGAAAGTAAATGTGAAATGCTTCCATTATCCTGTAGGTGATGGTTTTAGATCGAAATGGGTATTATGGAGGAGATTGCGCGTCACTCAATTTGGAGGTTGGGTTGTGTGCAGTTATTCTTGATCCATAGGAATTGTACAAGCGTTTCAAGGGTGATATGCCTGAAGAGAAGATTTTGAAGAAGCTTGGAAGCAGCAGAGACTATTGTGTAGATCTTATTCCAAAGTTTTTGATGTCTTGTGGAAAACTCAGTGACATTCTATATATCACTGGCGTTACCAATTATCTGGAGTTCCAGTGTGTCGAAGGAAGTTATGTATTCTCAGGAAAGACGAAACAAGTAGCTAAGATGCCTTCTACGGTTGAAGAAGCCATGAATACCCCCTTGCTGTCTTTTATGCAGAAACTGAAGTACAAGAGTTTCTTGACTGGAATTGATAAGATGGAGATCCCTGGTGAGGATGGTGTAGATAGTGATGAGGATGTTCCTTTGAATCGAATGACGACTCGAGAGTTGTACAAGAAATACGGTCTTGATGACAACAGTCAGGACTTTACAGGTCACGCAATGGCTCTCCATCTGAATGATGAGTATTTGGACGAACCTGCTACCGAGACTGTGAAGGCCATCAAGTTGTATGGTTACTCTGTGAATGCCTATGGCAAATCCCCATTCATCTATCCTCTCTATGGTCTTGGTGGTTTACCTGAAGGATTCTCTCGTCTGTGTGGTCTGAATGGTGGTGTGTTTATTCTTAATCAGTACATATGATTGAGTGGCTTTATTTGTAGTGATATTGATTCCATCGAATATGAAAATGAGAAGGTTGCTGGTGTTGTGTCTCAAGGTCAAGCTGCTCGTGCTAAGATTCTCATTGGTGATCCTTCATATTTCAACGAGGATTTGATGAAGAAGACAGGTCGTGTAGTCCGTAGTATTTGCCTGCTTAATCATCCTATTGAGGCTGTGGATGGTGCGAAGAGTTGTCAAATCATCATTCCAGCAAAACAAGTGGAATTGGCTGGATACAAGAAACGAGAATCTGATATCTATGTGTCTTGTGTGAGTTACAAGCATAAGGTGTGTCCGAAGGGATTGTATATTGCCATTGTGTCAACAACTGTGGAAACGAAGAAACCTGAGAAGGAAGTTCAGCCAGGAATTGATCTTCTTGGAAAGATCATTGATCGTTTTGACAGTGTTGTTACTACCTATCGTCCTCGTTCAGCCACTAAGAAGAGCAATGTGTTCATGACCACAAGCTATGATGCTACTAGGTATCTAAGGATGAAGTGATTGATATGTAGTCATTTTGAGACTGTTGCAGAAGATGTGCTAGCTGTGTATAAGCAGGTTACTGGCGAGCATCTCGATCTGCATGTGAAGCGAGATGATGATGAGGAAGAAGATGAATAATTTGGATGCGCTTGACTGCCTTTGATATGTTTGTTTCAACGAACATAAGATTTGTCAGTTCTGGAATTGTTTATTCTTCATCTTCAGTTATTCTATTTGTATCTAACAGGAATACTTTGTTTTGAGTGATGGGGGAAACAAAAGCTGTCCTGTTCAACATTACGAATCCAGTAACACTAGCGAAGGAACAGGTAATTGATATGATGTTATAATAATGGTTCTAGGATTTAAAGAGTGTTTATGAGTTCTATTGTTCCTTTCCTGAAGAGAATCGATTCGCAGAAATTGAAAAGGTACTGAATCATGAATTGCAAATGATGTAAAGGCAAAAGGAGGAGTAGATCCGACAAAGACAGTCATTTTCAAATCGACAGTGTAGTCTTTCTTGAAAATCCTAACTTGCAGATACATTATCCTAACAAATAAAGAATGTGTGAAAGACATTATCGATCGTTGTATCGTCTCGAATTACACATCGGTTGCTCTTGATGCAATCAAAAAGTGTCTTGGTTACTACAGAGAACTGGGTCCTGACTCCCGAGTAGCTGTAGAGACAATTCGCAAGACTGATCAGTAGATGATGCAAGCATTCAATACGATCTACTCCACACAATTTCCATATATATGTCGAATGACACCTCAGCTCCTCTCTCTAGTACATCAGTGGGATGTGTTGTTACAACTAGTCTCAATGTTGTTACATTAGTCAGTCCAATATGTGGTTAACACAGCGCATTCTTGATTGTCTCGAACCTAATATCGCTGGTATTATCGCGAATGCAAAAACTCAGAACGAGACATTAACAGTTCCCACAATTCTTCTCGTATTAGTGTCTTGATTCTATGAGTCTCTAGTGGTGTCTTCGTAAGTGTTATGATCATGTCTTCATCGCTCCTGATTTTTCTGAACGTGAATCTCTACTCATTCAGAAGATTTATACACTCGATCGAGATGGATTCTTGCGTTGTGGTGTTGATAGTCTGTTCTTTCTTCACATTCTCCGCATGTACCAACCTTCGATTAAATCATTCTATCAGTTGCTTCTCCAAGGTTTTCTCTCATGGATTATCTTATTCTTTAGATACGCCATACGTTCAATCGCTTCTCGGAACTACGGCTTCTGTGGATTTCTACGCTCTATCTCCTGAAAGTGAGATTAAGCGGAATATCGAGACATTCTACACAGGAATTCATGAACAGAAACGATTAGATGGGACAGTGATTCAAGGACTGTTACATGGTTTGTTGATTTACAAGAATTCCAATACTATCTGGAATTCTGCTGTGATAACAGTGGTAAGAGAATAATGAACAGATTGAGAATTAGTTACGGTTATGTCTGTTGAAATATGGGTCAGAGACTATCACAGATACTGTTATTGACTACTGTGTTCAGTATGTTCGTTTAATCACTATGCCTGCTTCAGCTTCAAATCAACGAGTCACAAATCGAGATGGTATGAATGTATCTGATAATTATAAGTTTAGTGATTGATGCTCTATTCTTATTACTCCTGATACAGTTACAGACTTCAGTTCGAGATATCTTCACACGGTATATCACTCAAGTTTGAATAACTTCTTCCTTTCATTTAGACTACCAATCTGAAATCCGATCATGGGATCAATGTGATCGAGCTTATCCGAATGGGCCTTCGTCTTGCTGTATCCTCTCAGTAAGGACTGGGATATCTCCTTATTCACAGAACCAACCCAATTATTCTAGGGATTTTTTCCTTCTTCAAAACATCAGTTTCACAACAGCCTTCTCAGACATGGTGGGATTCGAATCTCCTTCAGTTCCCTCTGGATGTCCAGAACCTTCTTATGCAACTGAAATCCTCTTCCATCGTCCAGCCAACCCTGATTCAACCAGAAAGCAAGCGTCAACGTATTGAAGGAGAGGAATCGAATGAAGGATTGACAGCTGAATCAAGACAGATGCTGAGTGTGTTAGAGAAGTACAGCAAAGATGAAATGAAACTGTATCTAGTGTCAATTCACGAACGAGAGGATTGTAAGCATATTGGAGATTTGATCAATAGATCGCATTGCTTCAGTGATTGGACTATACTATGATCATCAAGGATCCTGCTTGTTCAGTGATTCATTGTCACAAGCAGTATCTGAACTTCTCATTGAGAATGGTATGAATTTGTTCTTTGATGGAGTGTAGATTCTATTCTTCGTGATCTATTGTCCCATTGCCGGTCTTCCTGTTCTCTTCTTGACTATTGGATTCTGACAGAGTTATTACGAGGAGCCATGTTAAAAGGATTGGAGGATATTCCCGTGATTAATCGACAGAATGATCTAATATCATTACAACGAATTCTCTACGATTATTATGCAATCGAAACAAATCCTGATGGTGAAGCGCTTGCTAGCAAAGTGTTAGCTTTGTTTACAGAGGATGGAAAGGGTTTTGGAGATATTCTCGAAGGAATTCTCTCTAGTAGTCTTATTCTTGATATGCTTCGAAGTGAAGGTATTTCTAATAGAGAGTAGCTTATAACTAGAGGAAGAATCGTCTGTCATTTTCGTGATTCTTTTTGTCATTCCATTTTGTCTGAAATTTCTTCGAAAACAGTTACGTATTGTGCCTGTAATTCGTTATCTTTGTGCCCATATGGAGATATCCTTTGTTATTGCTTGTATTCTTCCTTCACGATGACTCATCTCTTCAATCTCTCTATGCTCCCATGTTGGAGAATTCTGTTGTGGTGCTTATGACATATGATGATATCAAATCCTTCTCATTCATTCCTGAGTTCTCTATTCAGGAATTGTAAGAGAGTATCGTACTTATGAAATATAGAAAATGGTTTTGGGATTTCTACTCGCATGGTCAATTTATTTACGACAAGATCAATAAATCAACGAAAACTCTGTTTACAATGACAGATGACTTGGAACCGACTAAGCGAAGTATTGTTTTCAAAGCCATTTGTGATTTGGCTAAGGAATGTCAACCTGATCTGGTATTGATCGAAGTGAGAGATATTGAGGAGTTTCACATAGACGTTGTTAGCAGAAGGACTTCAGTTTACGACGTTCAGTCAGATGGTATTTAGTGCCTGGGAATACGCACATGAAGACGATATGTTTCGATTCTTTAGTCAAGCATTGAAATCTCTGCGATTGTACTCGACAGAACGTCAGCAAGGAATTGTTGATAGTTTGATTTGCTATTTAAACAACGTTATTAGGAGACAGAATCTGGAAGATTCTATGGAGGAGAAATGTCGTGACTTAGCTAGATACATTAATGACACTGTGGAGGGGAAACAAGTTTCTGTTTCTGTTCAAATCTTACCACAGTTACTAGAAAAGAAGGGTCCAGTAACAAAGAAGAGGAAGAGTCGATTAGCACTAGGTTGATGTGTTTCGTACAAACATGAGAAATATTTACATCCATTTCCAAACATGAACTCATATTCACAGCTTTAAGCAACCACCTCCTCCGATAGATAGCACTTGGTGTTGGTGCCACTACACTGAGTGTCGAGGATGTTCCAGCTATTTCTCCCGAATCGATATTCTTTATCAATTCCTCCTACAAGTCACTCCATATACAAATTACAACAATTGATGGTTCAACTGTTTCCGTTTCCTCCTCAGATTTGGACTACGTATAAGAATCATCCAATGAAACATACCAGAGAGATAGAAACACTTGTCGAATGACGACGACCTGCGGATGATTCTGCCGTATCGATCCCATCCCAACATCCTTCAACAGGACATCGCATAGTATCCAAACAAGAACGATGAATCGCATGACCACATCCAAATAACACTACTTCCTCTTTGGAACCATTATCCATGGATTGAACCAAACTATTTTTACATTTACAACATAAAAGATCTGATTTCAACCGCAGAGCCATCGTTCGATTCGTTTTGTATGCGGTCACCAAATTCTTATATTCATCCGATGACATTGTATCCATTATTTGCAACTGCTCCTTCTCATAATCATAAGAGTGAAATAGCACATCAAGAGCAGGTTTCATCTCTCCCACAGAGAAATCCTTATACTCTTCTATGAAATCGTTTACAGTTGTAATCTAGATATCATACAATCTATAGCAACGAGACAGGAGTGTCCATGGTTTCAATCAAAAAACAAATGTACCACCATTAGATAGAACTCACTTTTGTCATTCTGGTTCTTGCAAATTCCTTGCGCAATAACTCCAATTCCTCATTAGTCACTGGAAACGATAGAGCAGTCTTAATAATCACATCAGCAGAAGGTAGGTTCTCCTATGAATCATTTTCATGTTTCATTCATACACTGTGATTAATGTTACTAATGAGACTATGAACCTCTTCAAACTCTTTTCCAAGTATATCTTCTGTACTTCATTCAATAGTTTCACTCTTTACTCTCATATAACTTCAATAAGGCCAAAGCCACTTGATATACAATAGTCCATCCTTCTGCCAAAAATATATCCCATATCCTCACTACGACATCATAAGGGAAGGATCGGGAGTAGACACACATGAACCACTATACCTGAGTCTGATTGCAAAAGACCACTTCCGTTGTATACATCATGGGAGAGATATTGATTTCTTTTAAATAAGAACCGATTTCAGGCAAGTATTTATCTAGCAGCTTATCCATCTACAAATTCAATTTTATCACCATCACAAACTTGGTAGTAACTAGTATGAACCATTACCAAATCTTGATTGAACCACTGATTCATTAGGAAAGGGGAATTATCCATCAACTGGCAAAGTGCCCAAAATGCCTCTTCTTCTGTCATATAAATCAAAAGAAGACCGACAAGATAATTCATCCCCTGTGTGTACTTAATCTAGGGAATACCATGTATTTAAATCACCTACTTCTTTGTCATGGTCTGCAAATGCCAAAAGAACACGCCGTAAGGTCTCCTGCCCTTTTCCCTTATTCTCTGCAAACGTTTCATGTAAGGGATACGTTCGATTGATATCTCTATCGATTACACCTCCTTTTCGTGTGAAATCATTGTTTTCATCCGCAATATGGTTAGTCAAGAGATCTTCATAATACTCTATTCTTTCACAATCCAACAGATCCATACGACTGTAAATATCGGAACACACATCAGCCGAAAGTAACAAACTCCATACACGACCACGAAGGGCATCAGGAATGCCTTTACGAATCCTTCTCTGAATGATGTTGGGCTTTTCTGTGCAATAACTAGGATACTCACAGAAAATGGATACTCTTACACTTTCCAATTCTTGAGCATTTCTAACCATTTCTTGAGTCTCTGATTTTCCAGTTTTACATCATAACTCGGCTCTACAGGAATACATTCGAAAGAAGCGATACTGCGCACAATATCATTTTCAAAGAATCCGAATCTATCGACTTTCTTCAGTTCGCCTGTCTCTCCAATCACCTCTGAGTTCATTACTGATGATGTGACTTTAAGGAATGAGCGTAATTGGGTTTATGGACTCTGAATATGTATCGAACCGCAGTGGAAATCCGATCAGAGAGAATTGGAGGAAGGATGTTCAAACTGGTGATCAAAATAATTGCAATATAAGATTTGATCATTATGTTATTAAAATAAAAAGAATGATTACCACCATCTAAGAACGATCCATTATCTGTTTCGCTCTATCAAATCAATCCACAAAACAACAGGAATAAGGATAATAATCAGAACGATAATGTGTTGTATAAGCGAGAAACGTGGAAACTGCGTCACACTCCTTTTTGTTCAAGAGAAGGAGAATTGCTTATTGATGCTAGTAGCATTGTTATTAGCTCTGCAAAGTCCCGTTTCGTTTCTTCTAATTAATTTTAGTTGTTGCAGGGACATTTCTGTCTTGCAGCCAGAGCTACCTTTATATCACCAGATTCCGATTGACTTCAATACGGGTTTGTGATACACAGGGAGATGAGGTTCATATTCATCCTTCTCTACCAGTGGGTCTTCTTTACTTCAATGATACAATTACCGGTACTCCTACATTGGAATCTCCCTTGATGCAATACTTTATCTCAACAGATAAAGCTAATGGGTCGTTTTGGTTAGCAGGTTGTTTCTTTTTTTGCTTTCATATTTAGTGACTACCAATTTATATAAAGCTTCGGTTGGTTTTACAAGGGGTTACATTCCTATCAACCAAACTTTTTCTCCTATTCATATTTTTACTGATGCAGAGGTGGATACTATTTCTGTTACTCCATCTCTTCCTTCAGGTCTTTGGATCGATCCTGTTACTCGCGTTCTTTCTGGCGTTTATACGGGTGGATCAATACTCGAAACCTATGTTCTGGATATTCGAAATAGTTATGGCAGGATTCAGACTTCGTTTCAAGTATTCTACACAGGTATGTGAACAAGCTTGTTATCTCCCTTAGCTTCATCTCTACTTTATGGTCTTTCCGCCTGCGCTTATCAAATCCCCTCGTATTTTCCACTGCCGTTAGAATGGTATATGAAAACTCCCGCGGTTATTTGTTCAAAAATAGACACACTCTCACCGCTTCAAGAAGATTCATTATTGCAAGACACTTATCCAGGAGGATTGTTGATCACGGGATATTTTGTAGTGAATGAGACAGGAGTGTATGACTTTCATGTTCTCTTTACTCATGTACTGCGAATCTATTTGGCAGATCCAAGTCAACCGATCTTCGCAGACTTACAATACGATAATCTTACTCATTGTAATACGTTTGAGAAGTATCTAGAATCGGGTGAACAATGGTTACGAGTGATACGAGAAGTGAAAGAGACTTCGTCATCCTTTGCTCTGTGGTATCGACTCCAAGGAACAACTGTCTGGATTCCTTTGAATGCAAATGTATTGAGACAAGGAGGTGTTATACCAAGTACTTTGTCGTATCCAAATGCTCTTTTGCTGGTTGATCGTTTTTTCCTTGGAGATATTCCACATGTTAGTGGTGAAATGTGCGATTCTTATAAGATCTCTCCCTCACTCCCTGGATCTATACAATTCAATCAGGATGGCTCTCTTTCAGGAACTCTCTCCGTACTTATGACTGTTCCTTCTTACTTCTAGTACTCGGTCTATCATCATTACACCATCACCTGCTATTCTTTTGGAGGATACATTCAAACAGAATTCTATATGGTATGTGATACTAAGTGGCCAACAGGACTTATGGTGGAGTATATGGCAGTTGATCCGAGTGTGGACATGTGTTCGACTTCGGTATTTCCTAAGTCATCATTGACTCGTGTAGCAATGATGATTGATAAATCTATCACTCATTGTATTCAAGCAGGGTTAATTCATTGATACTTCTTGATACCTAGAAATACTGTGTGGTTAGGAATGCCTGAAGAGTTATTTCCGCGGTTATTTGTTCGTTGGAGTGGATATCTGAATGGTGATCAAGGTTATCATATCATTTACATTACACATCGCGATGGTATTCGTGTCTGGATCAATGAGATTCTGGTTTTTGAGAAATGGATCTGTGTGGAAGAGGATCAGAAAACTCGAATTCCATTCGCGATGCCTTCTAGTGGTTATGTTCGCTTTCAGTTAGAATACTTCTCTCATGGAGGTCCTTTCGGAATTGAGGTAGAATTCGAATATTGTGAATCAATGAATCATGGGAATATGACAGTTCAACATAGTTCCAACAAATTATCTCAGAATGCAATTACATACTCATTCGTCCCTTCAGACGCACTCATGTATGATATACCTCAAATCCGTCTCTATCAAAATGTGCCACTTTCTCCAAAGAGTCCGATACTATTTGGACCTATCTCTCCAACTTCATATACGATCTTTCCTAGTTTACCTAAGGGTCTGGAGATTGGAAATGGTATACTTTTTGGTACTCCAACTGAATATACACTACAACGAGAATACACAATCACAGCCAACAGTGTTCGGAATCCAGTCACTACACGACTTCTCCTTGATGTTCAGATCATGTCAGTTCCTCAATCCTTGTGGTTGGAGAATCCTTGTGGTAACAATGTTACACGATTGACAGTACGTCAATATGAACTGATTCCAACTCTATCGGTACACTGGATAGGTCGAGTGTCATCATTCACCATTCGTCCTTCCCTTCCTAAAGGATTATCATTCAATCAGATAAATCTGACCATTGAAGGACGACCATCGATTCAGATACCTCCAACTGAGTATGAGGTGACTGCATTTAATGATATCGGAATGACTCGTTGTCAGTTGACTCTTGAAGTGATTGGTTGTGAGAAGGGTCCATTAGTATACTCATGGTTAGCAGGAGGTCAAGGTCTTGCTCAGGTGACGGAGAATGATACTATCTTGTATACAGGGTTTGTTAATAGTGGAATGTATGAAATGGTTCTATGTCTTTCTCCATCCAAATACACATTCTCCTTCAATTGTACCCAAGGTTCTATTTGTGACCTTGCTTTGATTCGTGAAGATGGCTTGCGTCTTTTGTATGGACCATATCTCTATGGACACGAACAAACAACAAGTCTCGATCTTTCTATTCAATCACCACCACGAATCCTTCTCAATCGAACTGTCTTCTACACTTTGCCCAACTGTCCTATTGAGATTGCATTCCCCATTGAAGGGGCTTTCTTCCCAGTGGAGTTCTCACCTCTCCTACCACCATCAGTTCAATTCGATCAGGAACGACTGCAGCTGAGAGGAAGGTTCCCTTTTCAGGGGACATTTGTTTATTCGGTCAAGACACATAATCCTGTGGGAACATGTGAGGTGACGATTGAAGTATATGTTGGTAAATGTCCTCCTGAAAGCACAATGTATTTGTTCAAACGTCAGTTTTCTCTTAAAGGAGAACAGATTATGATTCTGCAGGACAATCAACTCCTTTATTCTGCTGTGTGTCGTGGAGGTGTCTTCGTTGACCTCTTCTGTCTCTCTGCAGGTCAATATACAGTACGACTCCTTAGTGTGAATGATCGAGGATGGGTAGCTAACAGTGACTTGGTGATTCGGGACTGTTCGGAGCGATATATTGCCTCCTACTCCGTACCTCCTACTCTGAAGCAAGTGGAGTATGATTTGTCTCTAGAACTGGAATTGACCGAACACTCTAGTCTCCTCTTCCTTGTTACCACATTGATTCCTCCTTCTTCCTGGACCCTACCCTCATTCAATGATACTGATTGGAAGATTGGAAAGCGGGATTCTTGGGGAATAATTCCCGCGGGAATTGCTACTGTATACTTCCGACGTGAACTCCCTCTTCGTCAATGTGTCTCTCCACACTACATTCGTATTGCAGCGCTGTTGAAGGAAGGAATTATCATTTATGTGGATGGAACCGAGTCTTTCCGTGTGAATATGCCTGAGGGACCTGTATATCACAGCACATTAGCAACAGCAATGTATGAGAAGCCACAGTGGGTTGATGAGTTGGTGCCTATTCATTCTTCGCATCCTTTGATCGCTGTGGAGCTTCATCGTGTCAATGTTGTTGAGTCTACTACGGTGGTATTTGATCTGGAAGTGCTATGTGTGTTGAGTGATGAGATCTTCCGCTCAGACTCTCAAGTCAGAGGAAGCAATCATACAGTGATTCCACAACACGATGCATTGGCTGTGGTTGATGGTGATGGTTCTTCCTCTTGGATGGATTCTTTATTTCCAGTGTGGGTTGAAGTATCGTTACCAACTGAGCATGTAATGAATCGTGTGGACCTTCAAATAGGAGAGTACTGGTGGTGGGAAGTACCTCAAACAATTCGTGTGATGGGTATTAGGAAGGATTCATCTGAAGTCTCTCTTCTAACCCACTCTTCAACTACCATCTTTGAAGGGCCATATGCTCGTGTTTCCTTATCATTCTCGAACTCTGTACCATATCCTGCCTATCGTCTTCAAGTGGATTCGATCATAGGAGGAGTTTCTGTTCAACTGGCTGAAGTGGCTTTCTATCGAGAGGAACCTGTGTATTGTGAGTCTGATGACGTATGGCCGCAAACACCTGCCAATCAGATGGCTTTGGCTGTCTGTGTAGGAAAACTCATCGGAGGTCAGAAGCGGCTTTGTAGGAAGGTGAATGGGAAGGCAGTCTGGGATAGTGTTGATAGGAGTGGATGTGTGAGTGTAACTCCTGCTTATGGTTATGTGTTCATTGACATGGAGTTACATCTAACCAATTGCAGCCTCTATTTATGGAATTCCCAAGTTCAGCGAGTTGTAATGAGAACGTTGGAACATGAATGCAGAATCCATGAGAAGATTGCCGTGTTTTTTGCAGCTGCGGCAAATGACGCACTTTTTGGGGTAAAGACATATCTTCGAGTCAATGTGGAGAATAGCGAACGAAAGCGTATTTGGAGTTGTATGAATGGGTTGCGAACAAAACTGACGGAGACGGTGTATCAACATTGTCCAGAAACCTTTCCTGAAGGAATAAAGATTTCTGTTGATGGTGAGATCATATTGCGTGAAAATCATCTGATTGCATGGATTGTTGCTAGTATTCTATGTGTTCTATTCTTTGTTGTGTTGTGTTGGCGTGGTTTCTATTATTGGTGGAATCATGCTCATGCAGTTCATTTGACTAAACAAGGTCTTTTAGTGTTACATGTTTGTTAACAAAGAGACAATGTTACTTCTTAACAGCTATTTGCTTAGAACGAGTGACACTACTACAAGACGGATTTAAGTCAGGTGTTACACAAGGTTCCGAAAAAGGAGTTGATAAAAACTTTGACTGCTCACTAAACAAGGAGGGAAGAGGAATCTGCATCGGAGATGCAATCTGCTTCATAAACTGATCACAACGTGTTGAGCCAATTTCATCAAAAGAAGGAGGATGCGAAATGAGAGGAGGTTTCGGAGATACATCAACTTCCTTTTCTTGAAAAACTGGTGGCTGAGGTAACTGCCCTTCTCTTAACAGCGCAAGAGTCGAAGGAGTAGGAGTACGATAATCCTCAGCCGAGAGCGTATGTTGAAAATGCATCTGAAATGGCTGAGGAGAAAACAAATGAGTAATAGCAGGATGACTTGTCTTAGCAGCTTCCATAGGTATACTTTGGGTAGTAGAATGTACCAAATCAGGTGAAAATACATCAGAAATACTTGACCCTTCTGATATTTGAATTGGTGTATGAATGAGGAATGTATCCTTCACACTCAAGGGTGTAGTTTGTATCCGACGATGTTTATGATTCACATATGGAGAGACTGTTCGAGTGCTAACCATGGATCGAGATATACGATGCTCATAGGTAGGTGGAGACACCTCAATGGGAGATATCCGATGTGGCTTCATCACAGCATAAGAAGTCTTTGGTCGTATTGGACTCACGGAAAGTTGAGTATTTATAGGAGAACAATGCAACACTCTGGCAGGAACACTTTCTTGTTGCATACAAGCCGAAAGAGATTCACAAGAACGCTCTGTGTTAACTACAGGCTGACTCTGAACCAACACAGCAGATGCTGCACTGGGGAAAGGATTCAAAGACGGATCTCCAACCTTAAAAAAGGCAGAATTCAGCGCTTGCTCCGCTGTTGGACGATAGTCTCCTTCCCATACCAACAACTGTCGAAGTAATTGTACCAATTCGTAATAATACTCATATTCTTCGGAAGTAGAATCCACACGAGTTAGCAGAGAGTCAGGTATATTGAACATCGATTCAGGAATCATTTGTGGACTTCGCTATGAATTACTCCTCTCACTTTCAAAGTTACACGAAGAATAAACCGACTATGACCATCTTCACGCACTCGAGTCCGTAGATAAAAATCATCAACTTTCTTACCATTCTAACAATCAGTCATAATATTCAATCTCACAATCAACATGGATATAGGAGGTGGACCTAACAAACTACTAATCAGTGTAATTTGCTCTAATTCATTCCTTCCTCGAAATAGTGGATATCCGGTACACATTTCAAACTATAATGAACTTGAATAAGTATAATTACCAAGACACAAGCCACACTCCACATATCAATCGATGATGTGTATGGAAGACCCAAAATGACTTCGGGAGCACGATAATAACGACTTTGAATATACGAAAAAAAGCAAGAACCAGAATGACTGGAACTACCAAAATCAATTAGTTTAATGTCACATCCATTGTGTTCAGTCAGTAATATATTCTCTGGTTTCACATCACAATGAATAATACGATTAGTTTCATTATGAATATAACGAAGGGCATGAAAAAGCTATAATGAAATCATAACAATGAAACGCACCTGATATGCAATACGCTGTACATGACGAATATGAATACCACTAAAATTATTAAAACGAAGAATATCAAATAGATTATAATGTAACTGCTCAAATACTAAACAACGATGACCATTGTACATAAAGAAGTAACTGTTAAGAATCTTATATGATATTCTTATGAGGATATATCCAGTAATTGCACAATATACTGACGATCAGGATCAACACTCTTTTGGAGAAGCTCATACAACTGTATTTCAATTTGTGACTATATGTAACAATTATATAACAATTCAACCTGCTGGAGAAAGAGATCACCACTACGGATAATCTTAATTGCTACCTGCTTCTCCGAAACCTTATCCCAAGCAAGAACAACCTCACTGAAAGAACCCTATAAGTAACTACTCAACTAGAAACACACTTTGCCAATACTTGATTTAATATAATAACGGTTATTCAAACACTCATCTGTGTGATACTCATAATAGGCACTATGTGCTACTTCACTTTGCCTACACATAATATACCCAGAACTAACTAGTACGCCTGCTTCCTCTTAGCATTCGATTGGATCCGATTATGAAAGTAATACTCCTAAGTATCACAACAACTCCAGAATCCAACTTGATTAATATGGATGAAAGTATCCATCAATCCAGTAGTAAGGTTATGCAAAATTGAACCCTTTGTTGGCATTATCTACAGAGGATAATCATTCATTACTTCATTCATACTATTGGTCCCCAAAACTACAAAGACTTTCAGAATATAGACTTCCAATTCAAAAGTCTGGTTAAAAGAATAAAAGTAGAGGTTACTAACTGTTCTTTTAAATTCAAAAATGAATCGCGGTTATTCATAGTAACTGGTATTCATCCATGTATTCAACTGCTAAGGATTTGAATGGACAGGTGCCACATTCTACATTAAATAAAGAATTGAATAGAACTGGTAATAAAAGAAACGAGAGATTGCAAGTTGGTTAGGAGGAAGTTATGTGGCTTCTCAGGTATGTGTTGATAGAATGGATTGATGAATAGAATGAATTCTATTCGGCTTGTGTGAGTCGAGCTGAGTATGAAGAGAAAGGAGCCAAAGTGGCTCGAAAGAATGCGTTGATCAAAGTG
>NW_014569322.1:0-17863 GCF_000743755.1 Blastocystis sp. subtype 4 | reverse complement strand
AATGGAAGGGAAAACGGCACGCGGAGCATCATCTCCTGCAAAACCGGCCTTGCACATACCAGATCCATTATCAATAACAAGGGATTGAACTTCAGCCATTATTCTATTTTCTATTTATAGAAGAAGGAATTGATGACAACTATTGAGTAGTGTGGTTCCAGTGAAGCATCCTCTTGATAGATATGGACATGCTAGACAACTTATCACTGGACAATTTTACTTCTCCTTTACTCACTGGTCAAAGTTATTTCTTGAAAAGATTCATAATTTGATACCAACTCAGAGGAAGTGAGCTGTTTCCATTATTCCTGTTGTTGAGATGTGAAAGGGCCTTCGCCTACACGAAAGTACAGCAATAAATGGAACAGTTACAACTAATAATGGTTGTATTACAAGAGGATGAATGCTATTTGGATTCGGATTGCTTTTTTAGGCTGCAAACCATATCGTATTACCAATAGAATGAGAATAATGAATTTGACAATATTTATCGTGTTATAGCATGATAAAGACGATCATTCAGACTTTTTTCCAAGCAAATATCATACAGAGAACTATATAGCAAACCCAACTTCTGGAGATTCAGTTACTGAATCATCGCCACAAATGTCCTCAAACCGAATTGCAATTCTGTTATTGTTTATTCTTATTCCATAATAAAATAGTCGTTTTAGCTAGTGAATAGTGAGATCTGCAATCTGATTAGAATTAATCCCTCTTCTGGCATTCCCAAAATCTAGAGTATTTCTTGAATCTTAGTATTTCTTGTTGCTGCACTATTGAAACCAGTTGTTATGGACTCTATTAATTCTACTACCATCACTGGAGAGTATTCGATTGGTTCTGGATGTATAGCGAATGTTGAATTCAATTCCATTCAAGAGGTAGATTTTGATGGATCAATCCGTCTCATTCATAAAATTGGAGATCTATTCTATTTTGTGAAAGATGACATTGTGTTGACTGTTTCAACACCCATGGGTCAGATTTGGAAAATCTGCAGAGACAAAGTACACTCGGTTTTTGTATCTTCTGAATATATTGCTGTTTTATATGAGAATCCTTCTCTGGAAGTATTTCATATCCAAATTGAGGATATTAGTGTACCTATATTGTGGGATGAATCATCTCTAGATGAGTTCTTGTCTTTTTATAAGCGATTGTCCTGTTGACTCAGTCTTCTTTTCAAATTCGATTCCATCTCGAATGATATTATGTAAAGATAATCTTGTCACTATGGTGGAGCTTTCCCAACTTACTGGCGAGACGTTTTCATATGAACAGTTTTTAGTTACAGATATAACAACTGTTTTTGATTATTCTGACCCTCTGAATTATGAATCTATTGTAGGTGTTGTAGTTCCAGAGGATACGATTGACATGATCGTATCAACCCACTCTGTACATTTACATTTCTTCTTTAATTTCAGATTTGTGTTCAAAACAACACTATGTACTCTAATCCATTGTTTTCTTTTATGCGCGTAATCCCTGGTTTTTCTGGTGAGGTATATCTGATAAAGATTTCCAGTGGAGATACTGACAGCAGTACCTCCTTTTATGTACTCCGATATCAATCTGATGAATTCTCTGAACTGCTCATTCATCATGTATCCTCTATTGATCCATCCAATATTGCTCTCTTCCCTTTATCAGAAGGGCGTTTCTGTGTCTGGTCAAAAGGTGATCCTTCTCTCTTGCTTGTCAAGTGTACTGAAACAGATATCAAAGTAATTGAAATTGAATTAAACATTATCCCAACAAGTCTCTTTGTGCATGACGGATTAAATAGAAAGAGTAGGATTGAATGTCCTATTTGATTGTAGTTCTGTACCAGGCTGCTGATGGATGTCATGTTTCTGTTGGTAGTATCTCGGGAAAGGAACTGAGGCAGATGAATGATGGAGTTGAGGAGGAAAGTTCGGAGAAGGAAGCTGAATTTGTGGAGAATGAAGACAAGGAGGATGGAAAGGAGGAATCAGAAGAAGAGATGGAAGGTGATGAGAAGGAAAAAGCAATGCATGAAAAGGAAGGTAAGGGAACAGTGTCAGAGAGTGAAGAGGCCATTAAGGAATCTGATGAAGAGAGTAACCAATTCACCGAAAAGGAAGAGAGAGAGGGAAAGAGTTCTATCCAAGAAGAACACGAGAAGGAGCAACAACCTGAATTGAAGTATGATGATGATACTTATAGTAACTGTACTTCGTTATTTGCTGATTCTCTTGTTCCTCAAGCTTCAATGCGTACTGGATATAGTGGAAGTATCTTCGGTGAAGATGAATTTAATTATGGTGAAGTTGATTCTATGCCTGAAGTAGTTGATGATGAAACAGATGGCTATGAAGATATTAACAGTCTTCAAGGGTCAATTTCGATTCGATGTGATAAGGATAGTGATAGTAGTGATGATACTGGAATGGAGTCAGAGAAACTTGTATTTGAAGATCAGTTCTCTGAGAATCCTGAAGAATCAGAAGTACCTCAGCCACGAGTTGATACGGAGATTCCTGTCACTCAAGGACTAGTTGAAGAACCTATTGTATTGGAGGATATGCTGGATTCTCATGATGGCTCACTCGCTGTAACACCTCCATCACCTACTCAAGATGAAGTCCACACACCTATGGATTCATTCTTTGAGTCTGAAGATGATCTTCATTCTCAGAGTGATTCCAGTGCTTCGTTAGCTAGTTCAGATGTGGAGTTGAAGGAGTATGTGAATCGAAGTCCGAAGCCATATCGTCCTCATCGTTCTCGCTCTCCTCCACGGAATTTGGAGTCTCTTTACAGACATTCAAGGAAAGTTGAGTCAGAAGAACCGACACCAGTAGCCAAAGAGGTTCCTCTGATTCCAGCAAGTGTCTTACGGCGTGGAATGGCAAAACATGGACCTCATTTGGAGAAAGTTGCTAAAAGTGTGGATGATCGAATCTTGACTCACTCACTAATGAAGTATATGAATGTCTCTAATGTTCCTTCTTCTCATCCAGAACCCATTGAACCCAAATCAATTTGTAAGCCAGTCACTGTGGAATCTCATCTTTCTGAGAGAATACCAACAGAAGGGACATCTCCACAAACTGGAGAGAAGGAGATGGAGAAATCTCAAGTGGAGGGTGTCCTATCTACTAAGGATCTCTTCAATGATTGGTCATTGGAACGACCAGAAACAAATCCAGATGAGGCTCCAGCTGTTACTCGAATCCAACCTCGATGTTTTGCTGATTCATTACAATTGAACGTTCTGGATGAAATTCCTACTCCTGTTCTTAATTTCCCTACTTCAAAATCAACCAAATCATCACCAATTGCTGAAAAATCTAATACTCCAAAAGTTCCTAAGTCAGGAATGAAATCTACGTCTAAATCGATTTCTAATCCTGTGCCTGTGCCTGTGAAATCAGTGGAACCACTTCATAAACCTGTCTTTAAACCAGCTACACAACCAACAACGGCCATCAAGGAATCCAAACCCATGGTAACTGAAGTCCCATCCTGGATAAACACATTAACTGTTTCACAGAATTCCAACAAAGTCATTTCTCCTCCTCTTCAACCCAAATCAGAACAATATTCAAAACAGAAAGTCTATCTCAGTCGACCTCTTTTGCAATCTGAACAACAAGCAATGAATCGATTGGAATTGAATTCAAATGAAGTTATGGAGAAACTCTCACATATGATCAAGACTTATAACAATCAGATTCGAAGTACTAAAGACACGCTTTCTGTAGGCAAGGAAATCTCTCTCTTATGAATAGACCAAGTTGAATTCGGTATCCTCAAAGTCCCACAGTTTTTCAAGACTGGCTGTGAATCATGTTACTGATCAGACGAAGATGATCAATCGAACTCTCAAAGGAGTCACAGCTCAGAGACCTAACAAGGTTATTCCAAATCAATTGGAGAAGTGTCTTGATACTACAATTGTGACGAGTGTGGGCGATGTGATGCTCAATCAAGTTGTTCCTACCATGGAAGTATGTTTGAATATGGTAGCTGGAGAGCTGGAGAAAGCAAACAGAGCTTGTACTGGAGTCAAATCATTGACAGATTCAGTTATGTCCTTGCAAAGTGAGTTATCGGAATTGAGAACTGTTCTGAAAGGAAAACTCAATCCACGAGGAGAACGTTCTTTATGGGCTTCAGTGACAGAAGAGTCCATTGAGCAGGTCATTGTGAGGGAGGAGAGTGATTCGTAGATTGTATCAGAACGGGACCAGATGAAATTAAATACATTGATTCAGCATTATGACTCTGCATGGATTGATAAGATACATTCAGATATACTTCTTCTTAAACTTGCAGACTTCGTTTGATTGAATGAGTTATGTGATGACTAGATTTGTGATTCACTTCATGGTGATAGCGAGGATGCAGTGAATATTCTGCTTGATATTGCATTTGGATACAAACACACAGATGATGATGATTCGTTCGTTTTATCCTTGGCTCAGTCCATTTCGCAAAAGCTAACGTCATACATCACACAATGGAAAGAGAAGCAGACCGTTTCAATGGATTTCATCAATACAGCTGAAGAGGCGAAGCGATTCTTTGCATCCATTTGCCTTAACTCTTCTTGAATTGAATAATTATGCTTGTTTGTTTGACACTAGACCTTCCGCGGGTTCTAAGTGAAAACAAAAGTACCATAACTAAAGCCAACCTGAGGGGAAATGGCATTTTTAAAATGGAATCATAAGAGTGAGTCGGATTCAGATGAAAGTGAAGATATTCAAGCGCTATTAGAGGAGATGGAGAGATCAACTTATCTTACAGACAAACGGAAGGCATCAAAGGATTTAATTGTCAGTCTCTAGTCCTGTTTTCACTCTTTAGGATCTCACTCGAAGGAATCCTATCGAAGCAGCCGAGTTATGTCTCCCAAAACTGATGAATTTCTTAGAAGAATATTCGCGCGACTCTGAATTAAGTCAGAATATCCTGGATACACTTTGCATTTTGGTAAAGAGCTCCAGTTTCAAGAATAGAGATGATGTATTGAAGAAAAATGTTGAATCGATTTTTGGATACAATAATGCTGTGAATATACTCTTTGGTTTTGTTGAAGGAGATGACCTGTACTCTTCGCTTGCAGTCATGGATATTCTACGAGAGTCGTTAAGGCTTAACTCTGTTTGAGAACAATGAAAGTATAATAACTAGGATCTCGTTGGGAATTGTGTTAATCAGAGTCCATTTGCATTGCAAAAGATTGTAGACTGCCTAAATGAGAATCGGGAGGAGATTCGCAATAACTTACTTCTCATTCTTCTGATGTTGGTGGAGAAGTTTCCCGATGTTGCCAATTTCGTTGCCTTTCAAGATGGATTCGATTTACTTTTTCGAATAGTCCAATCAGATTCAGACATCACCATTCGCGATTGCCTGAAGGTTGTGTATTATATCATTCACGGAAATATAGTAACCCTAAAGCTATTGTCACAGCGTATGTTCTCTTTTATTCTCTTACATAGTTCCCTACATCAATAGAATCGTTCATTTCATTAATGTCAATACATTGTATTCTTCCAACGTCTCAGAAACCTCTGTTATCGATCTCAGTATTTACTCCTCCATTCTCAGTCGGTCAACAGAATCCACTCCATCAACGCTGTCACCAACCTCCAATGAATCAGAAATATCGATAAGGACTGATGTTATCCGATATTCTATTATGGTCGTTGTGATAAATCTCAGTGATGTGTAGATCCTTGAAGAACTCTCGGATCTAACGTCAATTCAAGGAATCCAAAGGATGGACACGAGTCTAGTAATGGTAATTAAGAATAATACAAAGTTGTTAGGGAAAGTAGTAATGTTGATTTATGTTGAGAATAGAGTGATCTCTTTGTCCAGCATCTTCTATCCTGTGCAATGTTCCCAGTTTATGAAGATTCGTTATCGGTAACACATTCTAAGACCATGGAAGAGAATCACATGTTGGTGGAGACACTTCATGAATTTGCCTTACAATGCAAAGCTATCCTTTTACGCACATTTCATGTCATTCCTTGCATTGATAGTCTTCAATCCATTGATATTATGGATGGAGGGAACACAATTCAGTTGTTGAGTTATTTGATTCAAACCTATTTCATTTATCCTGGAAATAAGGCGAATTCAGATTTATTACTAGAACTAGTTGCTTGTAATGCTGAAATTGGTAATGCCATTGTCCAAGCTTCTTCGTCTTCAGGAAAGTATCTTCTTCAAATACGACTTATCAGTGTCTATTATTTGTAGATTTTCATCAAATCCATTTCTGTACAGAATCCTAAGGGTATGATCAATCGTAACTTTGTGGCTTCTTCTGGATTGTATTTGATGTGTTGCAAAGTCTGTATGAGTAGAATAGATGAAAATTAGAAAGATCCTTCGTTTTTTGAAGCAATTGTGATCAACGGAACAAGGAGTGTTTGGTATCTTTTCTCATTAATTATTCAACAGTTCAATACTCTCAATACTGCAGTAATCGTATATCTATTCTGTCAAATACAAAATAGGCTCGAATTGTGCACATTCTACTCATTGTCATTGATCTTCATGGAGACATTGTATCTCAGTTTTTACAAGACATTCCTTTTTTAATCGATTATATAAGCTTAATTCGAGATAATGCGAGAATCGTAAATGAAGATGGTATTTCACGATTCCACAATTAAGGAATAGATATGAGAATCAAACTAGGTATGATTTCTGTTCTGTTAATGTCAATTCATACACACAACTCCGATACAACAATCGATTTGCTTACACTCATTCAGAAGAATGTTGGATTGAATGTGCTAACATCATTGGCACTTCAATTCTCATCTCATTCTCATACTTCGCTTGAATACAACGATCAGGATACTGATATCCCTTCAGAATGTCTCATGTAAGCGAGATTGAATGTTGTTTTTGTAGAACGGATCCAGAGTTTCTAGACGAATGTAACAGTGTGTTCTTTGTCTTCCGACAGTCAGTTGCCACCTTCTTCTTACAACTTCCTACATGTGAAGATGATGAGTCAAGCGTATGGTATATTAGTTTGTTTACAACTAGCTGTTGAAAGGATTCAAGGATCTTATTCGAATGCAAGATCAGGAATTGAAACAATTGAAACTGAAATTATCCGCGGGAATCAATGTATGGATATCACTGTTCCATTATTTGAAGGAAGAGAATGTGAATTGGGCTCAAACTGCCGAACAACGTGAATCTGAATTAGAAAGTCTCCAACGACGTTATGATGATCTTGTACTGGAGAAAGAGAAGGTGGAAGATGAACTGAGAAAAGTGAAACAGCAAGCAGATGAAATGGAACAACTCTTTCTCCAGAGGAGTCAGAGTGAAGGTAATGAAGAATATGAGCGTCGAATTCAGGAGCTGGAGGAACTTGTGAATACTCTGGAGACAGAAAATCGTCAGATGCGAAGGAAGAGTTGTGAACGATCTGAAGAAGCATTGTCTGTTCCTGTGAACGATCCAAACAGTGCGTTGCTGGAACAAATCAAGTCCTTGAAAAAGAAAGTAGAGTTATTGGAATCAGAACGAGAGGACTGTGAGAGTATGAATGAGATGTGATTTTTAGATGGGAGAGAGCAGAAAGAGGAGATGGAGAAGCAAGTTGAATCAATCCAATCCGAATTGAAAACAAGTCAGGCGAAGAATGAACGTATTGTGGTATGAAAGTGAATTAGGAATAGAACTACAGAAGAGCATCACAACTTTGGAAAAAGAGATGAAGAATTCAAAGGATGAAATCGTCCAGTTGGAAATCAGTTTGAGTGATTCCCGTGCAGCACAACTGAAAACTCAAGATGACTATGATTGTGTGGTGAGGGAGATGCGAGAGGTATTCTTGTGTCTCCAGCAGTACTATGTTGAATGCGAAGTACTGAAGAAAGGGGTATTACAACTGGGAGGAGAGGACATTCTTCAGAAGCTAGAAGATTCCAGTAAAGAAGCTACAAATAAGTTGTTATCAACTGCAATCAAATGATTCATTGTTTGTTCACACAAAGACATAGCAAATCAAAATGCTTTATAAATAAGACTTAAGTCTCTAGAGGAAAAGAAAGGTTCAAACACCTACAGCAATCTTCTGTTCAGGAGACATATGTATTGAATCCATCAATGCAATAAGCTGTCGTAACTCTGTGTATAAACGAATCAAACCATCATAATTTCGAGTCATGCGACGTATCACAATTCGTTGCAATACACCACGACCCTCAGCTAATATATTCTCATCAATCGAAGGATTGGATTCAGCAGGAGTGACAACCTCTTCTTGAACAATTTGAGGAGGTTCAGAAGAGCTTGATTGATCCTTCTCCTTCACTACCTCCTCCTTCTCCACCTCCTTCTCTTTTACTTCCTCCTTCTCCTCTTCCTCTTGTTGTTGCTTCATTCTTCGTTCATTAATACAATCACACTTCTTAAACAAGTCATATCCAAGTTTCCTCCGGAATCGGTACACTGTGGATTCCACTTCATCAATCATCGATGAAGCAGCTCGAATAATCCGTCTCCCTGAAGGAGTATTTGGATTGTATTCTTTAGCATTGGATTGAATAAGAAGAAGATCCTTCATAAACAGATCTAATGTCACATACTCCTTCTTATCCAGCTTAACAAACATATCATCAAAACACATAGGATGTTCAATAATATCATAGTAATCAGGAACATCTTCCTTCTTCACTGCTTCTACAAAGCAGCGATAACGGGAATTCCGACTTAATGAGTATAAAACTTCTCTAAAGAAATTCCGAAGTTCTCGAAGAGAGTGTTCCTCTTTCTCAAGAATTAATTGAATCTCCTCTTGAGTCAATACTGGCTTCTTTGGAGGTTCAATGACTTCTTCAAGCTCTTCCAGAACAGGAGGAGGGGCTTGTACTGAAGGAGCAGCAACTAGTGAAGGGAGAAGTTGGAGAATGAACGATCGAATCGATTCTTCAGAAGGAGGACTGAGAGTGACATGACAAGTGTTTGTTGAGGGAGAGAACAATGAAGCAAAAGGACCAAAATCCTTCGAGACAGAAGTAGCAAGAACCAGAACAGGAGCAGTGGATGGAAGAGTATTCAAAGCCATAGTCAGGAGAGGGATAATCTCGCTAGCATTCTGAGAGAAGATATCAATACGTGGGATATACAAGATGGAAGGACTATGGACAAATGCTTCTCGTATTCCTGATAACATAGTGTCAGTCATTGATCCATCTCTTGAGAGAGAAAGCACATCGAGAGAGATATGGTAGCAAGAATCAAGTCGATACAAGAGACTCTTAGCAATCATCTCAATAGCAGATTCCGAAGATCCGGTAAGGACTAACCGAGGACGATAACACAATGGTGGCTGCTCAGGATCTGCAGTACTGCGACTCAAGAAGAGATTAGGACATCCTGATTCACCCGCGAAAAACGGGAATATTGGATAAAGACCGGATAGAATTATTCCTTCTTGGGATGATAACAAGCAACGCAAATAAGTAGGAACTGGATTCGCATGCTGGGGTCCAGACCGTTTTGCTGATGGTGTGATCTTGTGAAATGCTTGTAGAAAATCCGAAATGGTGACTTGGATATGCGTTGAATCAATCTTAAGCTTCTTCGTACTCTGATAAATTTGTGGATATGAACGATGCAGAGAGCACAAAGCAGCTTCCGTACATAATGCTTTCAAATCAGCTCCAGCATATCCAGGAGTGATCTCACTGAGTGTATCCTTAATAGAGGCGGCAACCGGTGGTTGCCAAGATTGCAAATGAATATCCAGAATCTCACGTCGAGCTGTCTTGTTCGGTAAACTGAAGTACAATTCACGATCAAAACGGCCAGGACGACGCAAGGCAGGATCAATTGCATCAACTCGATTTGTTGCCCCAATCACAACTACTTGTCCACGACTATCCAATCCATCCATAAGTGCAAGAAGAGTTGAAACAATGCTACTATGAATCTGGTCTTGTTTAGCTGATCGCACTGGAGTAAGACCATCAATTTCATCAAAGAAGATTATGGATGGTTGATAGGTACGTGCTTGTTCGAAGAGAAGACGTAATTGTCGCTCAGCTTCACCCACCCACTTGCTTAGACAATCAGCTCCCTTTCGCATAAAGAACGAGATCTTCTTATTTCCCTATCTTTGAAATAACCACACATTCATACCACAGAACAACTGTTGCAGAGAGCACGAGCAACAAGAGTCTTTCCTGTCCCAGGAGGTCCTACAAAGAGAACTCCCCGAGGAGGTAGAATATGAAATTGATCAAACACTTCAGGATACAATAAAGGAAACAAAATCATCTCTTTGAGGGCCTGGACATGATTCGCAAGACCACCCACACTCTCCCATGTTACAGAAGGATCAATACTGATTGGAGAGGAATCTGATTGAAGAGCCCCTCGTTTCACAGCTTTCCCTTGGACCTTCGCTTCATTTAAAGGACGAATTGTATCTAGAAGTTCTTTGTGACGACGTTTCTCAGAACGAGCAAAGGAAGTCTCATCAGAGGAAGAGTCAGAAGAAGAACTAACTGAAGAGGAATCAGATGAGGAACTGGTTGAAGAAGAATCGTAATGTTTGTGACGGTGTTTTCTAAATTTCGAATAGGCTGTGAGTGATCCTTCACATACACAAATACATCGCTTAACAGATCGATGAGTGGATGTATGATTAAACTGGAAAGGATGATAAGTCTGGATATGAAGTAGAACTTACACAAATACACGGCGATTCCGACGAATAGGATATCGAGACGTTGTTAAGGGAGTTCTTGACGAATCTGAAGCAGGATCTTTACTATTTGACTGGTTTGGAACTAAATTCGCGTCTTCATTGCTTTCTTCAGATTCAAGATCACTGGAAGAGTGAGATGTAGTTGGATCGAATAAATCACTACTAGGTTCTTCCTTAGACTCATCCTTTTGAGTTGCTTTCTTCATTTGACTGGGACGAACTTCATCTTTACTATCACTACTACTACTGTTTGTATCATAATTATTATCTTCCGAATAGCCTCCACTAATCGAATCCGACTCCAACGAATTGATGTAACCTCTCTTTCGAAGAGAATACCTCGAAGTACTCTGAGAATTCACTTCCTTGCTTTTGGAATCTTGCTCTTTTAAGGAAGAATCACTATAGGAAAACCTAGACTTGGTCGATGGACTCTTCTACTCCTCACATTATGATCATTTTCTCACGCGAAGGTCATATCTAGGTCGCTTTGATCCGAACTTTTCATCCTGATTGGCCCCTACAAAACACCAAAGCACAATCAACATACTATTCCTATAACGAGATAATGTAGCTCTTTTGCTACTACCCTCCTTCAAATACCTATTATTATTTTGGTTGGAATCATCATTATTCCTAATCACGTCAACAAAAGACACTAAAATAGTACGCGCTACGACGAAAAGATTCTCTATATTCTCTTTGTGCCGAAGAAGTCTTCGAACCGTTAGCAGATGTCTACAAGACTTAGGACTCGAGAAAAATCCTTACTGTAGTTCTCCTGGATCTAGGCATCTCCGAAATAATCACTTCACTTAAGAATCAATCGAAAGTGAACGAAGACTGCCGCCAAGATCAACGTGGGAACATTCTAGTAACAATGATGGGTACTGTTTGGTTGCACGGACATTGGCCAGTATTTTTTTAACACTCTGGATAAGGGAAGTGGATATCTCTTCTGCATTAACACTTCAAATTAATAGGATTGCAACATCCATAAGATCTACTTTGATCCATTCGAGATTTTCCATATAATATTGACTCTCACTAACTAGAAACACACATTGTTGTATTATGGCTCGGACCAGACACTCAGGGAACGGTTCCTCAATGAAGAGGAACCAATCTCCAAAATCCTATAATGCGCGCATTACCGATTGGGAAGTGCATGGTGATTATCGATATTATGTATGAATGTGTTTCCTTCCTGACATATAGTCGCTAGCAAGCTCAATTATTGTATTAATTGTGTATTCGGTATCTGTAAATCCGACGATTGTTGGTGGAGATAATCCAGAGGTTATTACAGGTGCTGTACAATTGGGTACAGTACATCCTCCAGGTAATTTTGCGATTATTCGTTGAGCCTAAGGTTATCCACTTATTACGCTGATTGGACACCTTTTTTCAAAACTCTTCAGTTTTATTGGAAATTATGCTCTGGTTCTAAACTACTTAAGCGTGTTATTTGCCTGCGCTTCTGTTTACTATCTAACTGGAACAGTATTTTTTCTAACGAATGGAAATGGGCCAGCAGCTCTGTTATCATCAAGTAGGTATCGTAGTTCTGTGTGATGTAGTGTTGCTCTCCTTTGGACCAACATTTTGGACACAGTCGGTTCAGTTTGAAGTGTTCACAATGAATAACATGTTTATTAGCGTCATTTTATTCTTGACAGTCCTATTCTTCTATTACTACTGGAGAGAACAAAAACAGCGCTGTAAGTTATTCATTTTGTATTTAATTCCAAGTGTATCCCATTGCATTGAAAGGCGCTTTCCTAGCAGCCCTCTCTATGTGTAATCAACATACCATTGTGTTTTATCTGGTACCTATCATTGTAACTATTTTTGTTATCCTTCTTATTGAACATGAATTATCTCTTCGTCGTTTTTTCATGTTATCGTTGATTTTCCTCGTTGGGTTGCTTCCATACCTCTATCTTGTTATATCTTCCTTCACTCCACGTAAGGGTAATTGGGGAGATATGACAACATGGAATGGTATCAATGATGTGTATTCTGAACAGTAGGACTTATCCATCATGTGCTTCGACAAGACTACGGAACCTTCCGTTTGTTTTCTGGAGAAGGAAGAGCTGGAAAAGGAGAGATGTTTTTCTGGGGTCTAATGAGTTTCTTCAAAGGTGCTGCCCAGAACACATTATACGTGGGACTAATAATAGCTGTCATAGGCATTATATCCTACGCATTTGCTCCACAAAACCAAAGTCAACGGAAAGAAGAGAAGATTGTGTATGATCGACGTTGGATATCATGGCTTCTCTGCTTCTGTTTCCTCTTCTATGTGCTTGTCTTCCATTATCTTGCAAATCTCCCTATTAGTGAGGAGCCTTTGTATATTGGTGTCCAAATGCGATTTTGGATGCAAGGATTTATTCTTGTTGCAGTCTTCATAGGAATGGGATATCATATAATCTGTTCTACCTTTGGAATTCCTCAAATACTGAGTATGGTAATCATATCTTTGATAATCATACTTCAACTCACACTGAACGCTTCTAGTATCTGTTCATTGACTCATGATAATCACTATCTCCTTGATTATGGTCATTCTCAATTGGATCCTCTTCCTCCTTCCTCTATCTACATTGCTCATGGTGACTATCAGCAGAATAGCGTGATGTACTTACAACAATGTGAACATCATCGTGAGGATGTTGATGTGATCTATCTCCCTTATGCTTCTTATATGTGGTATAATCATTCTCAACTATCTCTGTATCCTAATGTTCATTGGCCTGGAGTCGTGTATCACCAACTGGGAAGCATTCTTCATGGTGAGGGAGGTAATGCTTTCAATCTCACGTAATCCTTCTCAGTACACTTGATTGTAGAGAATTTATCAATGCTAATTTAGGGGATCATCGTATTTATATAACTTCTTGGGTAGTAGGGAAGGATGAACCTTCTGATAGGTTTATGCTTTTCCCCGTGGGAATGATCCATGAAGTGAAGGAGTTGAAATCCATTCCAGATCAAGAATGGGCTGAACAAGCAGTAGAGGCTCTATCCCTGTTTGATATGAAACGAGACTTCCCTTCAGGAACATGGGAACATGTGTATTATACAGAAATGCTAGAATCACGAATTGTTGGTATACAGAATTGTGTTAATTCATAGCGGTATGCTGGATTCTTGTTACAGTACATTTCAAAGATGACGATGAATGATTACTTGAAGCGAGTGGATATAGTTGTCAGTAGTTCATTTATAGAAGTATCTACGAGTCGCTGAGAATTATTGCGTCGACATTCTTCAAAATGATAATGTGAAACCTGAAATCAAGACACAACTTTACATATCCTCTTCTAATAAACAATTATTAATTTCTTAACACTACTTCTATCTTGGTGTCATTTATCAGAAGTATCGTAATCTAGAACCATTGTTTACTGATTTAACTGGTTATAGTACCTGTGTGATGATTCAAGCGTTAAAGAAATATCAAGAGTGTAAGAATACTCGATCTTCACAGTTAGAAAAGGTAGAATAGAAAGAAGAATGTCATTAATAGGCTGTGAAATTGATTGAATTCTTTGAAGCTCAGTGTGAACGGTTTTGGCAAGAACAACCCGATATGAAGGTTGATTTTGATCACTTGTCAGGCCACATCCCTGACTACTCGAATTTTGAGATGTACTTAAATGAATAGGGATAGTATTGTTTGTGAACTAACAATTCATCCAGAAAGACTTCGAGTTCGATGCCTTGAATGTCTTTCATAACTGCTACTAGAACTACGACGTGACGAAGATTCTTTGCGATGTGATCGATGATGATGATGATGGCGATGAGAATGATGTCTACTATGAGATCCCTCATCCTCCTTAGACTCTTCTCGTGGTGGACGATAGTCCCTTTTGTGATCAACACAGATTGTCCGTCCAAGAAGCTATTCATTACCATTCCAACAGTGATCACTCACTTCTATTCCATTAAAATTGTCTACAGCCAAAACACAACTTAACCAGTCTTCATACCGTAAAAACCCAAATCCTTTTGATTTTCCAGTTTCTTTATCCCGAACCAGGTTAATATCCTCCACTTCTCCCCATCTAAACATGAATGTCTATAGCACTGCACAAACTGTGAAAATAAACATATAATATCTCCCTCACTCAATTCTGTTGAAACACCGCCAAAATACACCCATGGACAATTCTTGTAGGTTTGATGCCATGAAGACTCAAATGGAATGTCATTCTCTAGTTCCATTTGATTTAATTTGATTATCTCATTGATCTTGTTCATTGAAGTATAGTAATAATCTAACTTTTAGTGTTCCTATTAAATACACACGATTCGGTAATTCACTTGGCTAACTTAGAGAACAATATGGTTCGATTGTGAGATGCCATTCCTTACCTTCTAGACCGTCTAGAAGGATGGTTCGCAAGGAGTCTAACCTATTTTAACACGATAAGCCATAAATCAAAAGACGAAAGATAGCCGGTTTCTAGATAATCTTTGGTTATTTACATATTATTGATTACAATGCTTTCATATCAAGTATTTTGTTTTGCTAAGAAAAACTCATTGGCTAGATACAAGGGTATTCGTCGTCGGATCCAAATGCACCAACATCAACCGTACCTATGACTTACAACGTCGCTACTGTAGGTCAGCCAATGTATGGGACTCCATCATTGGCTACAACTGATTCTTCTGCTAATGTTTATTCGACTCCAGTTAGTTCTATCCCATCTGCACCAGCTTCTGCCTACAGTACTCCAGCGAACCCAATAGTTTATTCAGTTCCTGGTGATCCTAGTGGTGCATATAAGACTCCTGAAGTTTATGTTGCTCCAGTTTCCGAGAATCCTAGTACTGCTGCATACAAGGCTCCCCAAGCTGATTCCTATGCTATGTCTTCCCAGGGACCTGATCCCGTTTTGTATCAACCAGATGTGGTCCAGCCAGTCATAGGAACTCCTACTCAACCAGCAGTAGTAAATCCAATGCAGCCAGCCATAGGAACTCCTACTCAACCAGCGGTAGTAAATCCAGTGCAGCCAACACTAGTGGATCCAGTGCAGCCAATCGTAGTTATGCCAGATCAGTCAGGAAATTCGTACTTACCGCAGATAGATAATCATTATTTACCTCAACCAACTGAACCAGTGGGATTCGGTGAAGAGAGAACGGTTCGACTGGGATCATCGTTTGATTATGGAAGGAATATGATTGTAGGCCGGTGACTGTATATTGCCAGCATTGTGATAGAAATGTTCAAACAAAGGTTGATTCTTCGTTGCAGTTGTATGTATGAGATATAGAGTTGATTATAGAACATTGATCATAATTGGCATTCTTCTGTTACTTTTTACTTCAGGAATCTTCTTCTTTGTTTCAATTCCTATGCTTATTTGGGCTGGTTTCACTCCTGTGTAAGCATTAGATATTGACATAATACATAGAAATCATCGTTGCAGTTCATGTCAGCATATACTTGGAAAGAAAGGCGACATGGTAACTGTTAAGTTATAATCTGTTTGTAATAAACATCATCATTATTTCGACAAATACCCCTTTAATGCTTGGGCAGCATGAACACCAAGTGTATATGCTCCAGATGCAATGGATCCCACAACAGATCCTTCTTGTTTAACTGGTTTCTGCTCACCATTTCCATAATACTGGGCACTACTAATACTTCGTGCACCAGCAAACTGTTTCAGTTTCTCATGACTCTCCTGTTCATCATACTAATTCTAAAACTCCTGATCCAATCTCACTTGTTCTCGACCAAAATACTGATCAGAGCTGATTCCCTTACATCCTTTGAAACGATCCATTGCACTTCCAACAGGTTTCTCTTCCACATTATTCTTCTTTCTACACTTCATTTTCTTTCTCACTATTACGTTGAGATTGTATCAAACGACACATCTGTCTTAGTGGGTTTCTATTCATAAGTCCTCAGTACCACTCCAACCTTCTCCAGAGACAATGATGTACCATATCTACTTGCCTACACTTCTTCCACATCCTCATTCTTACTGTCTCGATAGGCTTCACTTCAGCCATTGGCTCCACCGTCGTAGCAGCACCCAGTTTCTTGCCACCTAAACCTTTACGAGTGATTCCCTTCTTCTTCTGAGCACCACCACTCAGAATCACTCCTGATTTCTCTTCTGGTCCTTTAATAGACAACGAAGGCTACATCACAGACAGTCATAATCCATACAGTTGTTACAGTTGGCTCACGGAGAATCGTTGGATTCACTACAAGGTTCCCCTTCGGTTGAACCTTTGCTGGAGGCTCGCTTATCCTTATCGCCGCAGAACTTGACATAGGGGTCGGCTGCGTTGGACTAGACTCCTGTTTCACTTCTTCCGGTGATTCTTCGGCACTCTCCCCCATATCTGTTGTCGGAGTACTCTCCAAATTGAGTTCCTTCTTCACAGCTTTAGCGAGATACTGCTTATACCTAACTATTCACAAAAACGATTTACCACTCACATTTGTGCAGCTTTCGATGAATACTTTTCTTGAAGCTACGCGAATCAGTCACCGACACTATTCAAACCTTAACATTTTGTAGCATAGACCACCCGTGCTCCTTGAACATTTTTGCAGCTCTATCATTTCCACCAAGCTACTCAATTACTCCATTTCCTCAAAGCGCACCTTCATTGCTGTTATCTGTTCTTCTTTCCATACATCCAATTGGGTAGATCTTTCCATTATCCAATATATAAAATCCAACTTAACGAACGAAACATGAACTCCCATGTTTCTGTGGGTAGCTGAACACTCTAAACAAATATAGACTCCATATGTAATCGAAGCCCATGTGGGATTCTTCTGTCCGCAGTCAAAACACACCTAATCGATAAGAGCATTCCCTATCACGTTAATTTACCTTATTTGCTGGATTAGATCGAAGTTTCTTAAAAATAGCTTCACTCTCTTCGTGAGATAGGGTTCTGGACATTTTTGTGAATCATTTCTCAATTCTGTTTCAAACAAACAGTGGAGTTATGGACTTTGCTTACTTGGCACGTACAGTACTGTTAATGATACCGACAGCAACAGTCTGTCTCATATCACGAACAGCGAAACGACCAAGAGGAGGATACTGTGAGAATGTCTCAACACAGAGA
>NW_014569323.1:0-17872 GCF_000743755.1 Blastocystis sp. subtype 4 | reverse complement strand
GAACAGATCTTCCACACTACAACTCATTCTCCTCTTCCTTCCTTACCATCGTTCAATTGTATCTCGATACAACCCACCCCAATCCAAACCCTGTTCTCCCTTGTATTTCACAGAGAGGAGACGCTCACGAGCATCCAGAGGAGCACGCATCACATCTACAGGGTACTGTTGCATCTGTCGGAAGAGTTGGGCAAAGAAGCACTGACTTGTGATAGCACTCTTACTCTCCGTGTCTCCACTTAGTTGTTCACTCCGTTCCATGTCCGTGTAAACACGACGATTATCCAACTCCACAATAGGATAAGCATCCTTCCCGCGGTAAATCGTCTGAGCAATAGATAGCTCCAAGAAGTTTTCCTTCACATAAGCAAAAATGTATCCACTGAGCCCTGAGATGAACTTGCCAAGTGTAGTAATGTTATCTTGTTTAGTATTGACAAGCTCAACCAAATGAACCACCCTTAACAAACATTGATTGAAGTACTGAATGAGAGCTAAGCGAAGTCTCACTTCACGATCTGAGAAGGATGATAGAGCATAGAATCTAGCTCGATCATCCTCACTCAGACTGAATTCTTGAATTGGGAAATTAGTCATTTCGATGGTAGTATTCATACAATGTTGACTCAAGGCACTTACAATTTGCATATCCAGTTTCTTAGTAAATCTTTTGTAACATTCAACTGTTTGATAGAATGTTTGTTCTGACCATGTCTTGCCTGTCTGAAGAATGGCATGTTGGATAAATATTGGAGGCGGCAATACATGGTAATATAGACAACGACTTATGAAATACACACAATCCAAATCACTTTGTAAGCCTTCAGACAAAGGATTCAGCTCTCCAGGATACTCTGGGATAATTTCTGTTGTGGTGAGAGATGGAGTGATGGATGCTAGTTGATCTCCAATATTACACATACAGAGAAAATCGATAAGCAGAGGGACTTGAACAGGAACAATAGCCGACTTCTCGAGATGATCACAATAACGAAGTACGGTGTCTGTAAGCCCTCTGAATATTATAGCAGAGAAATGAACTTACCTCACATCAGGACGCTGAAGACCCGCACAACGAAGTGAGAGAAGCTTGGTCAATAAACGAATTACTGTCGATTTGAATGGCATCCCCACGGTTCGAACATATAATAACAGATTCTTCAATACACACCCGAAATAGTCCCGATTTTTGTCACTAGTGTCTTTGCAAATATCCATAATCAGATCCAACGCAAAGCAGGACCAATCAAAGCAGTGACCTTGGAGTACTTCAATGTCTCCAGTCCATCGAATATTCTCAAAGGGTTCAACAATGAATGCATATCCCCAAGTAGGTTTAGCTGAGTAGCTGGACTCATAGAGGAATCGAAGAGCGTTACCACGAACAGTAAAAGAACAGAAAGCAGACGCATCACCTGTAAAACGAGCAATCACATCGGTATGTTGTTCATCTTGGAAGAATGTTAGAGAAGCAGCATCCAAATCCAGAGAACAACGCTTATCAAAGATAACTCGCAAACCTGCTGCTCCTGGTATGATAACTCGATCATAATACTTTGTGCGCTGTAAGCAAGGATGCAGAGAATGAACACGATATTCGTTATCAGTCTGAACAGCTGCAAATGATAAACAACCATGAGTACGAGCAGTGACATCAGTTCCATGAGAACTGAGAGTGGATGAAACACTTGTTTGAGAGAGACTAGAATGATGATAAGGCTGTATTTGTTCATCCCATGTTCCAATCTCAAAAGCACGTAACAACTCAGCACCTCGCGAGGAATGATTCACTTCATAAATCATACAATTCTGAAGGATTCGGAATAGACAGCCTACAAGGCTCATATGATCATGTTGTGAAGGACTGAGAGACGAATTATTCTCATATGCGACATACATGTATTGAAACAGGCGAACAAACGTCGAAGCTTCTGTAGGCCATTGTTGCAACACGTCAATATGCTGACTCTGCTGATAGTACATAAGACATGTCAAAAGCTCCCGAATAAACTTGATGATCAACACACAACTGATTCGACCTGTAACACCTCGAAATTGCTTCACATTGCTTAAGTAGAATAAAAGTCGATATTTGTGGAGTGAAATCTGATTGGCTGGAAATGTATCTTCTTCTAAAATTCCAGAATTCGCATTCAAAAATGATAATGTAACTCCAGAAGGATTCACTGCAGTAATCACACCAGTTTCTGGAATAGGAGAATAGAGAACAGTTTTGTCGGTGACAGAAGCCACGACCCCAAAAATGCTGTTCCGATTCAACACGTTGGCTGCAGTGAGTTTTTGAAGTCGTGTGAATGGAGGAAGAAGTGTGGAGAGAAGGATATCGTTCACTGGTTTCTCTGAAGATCGCTTGGCTACATGCAATCGATGAATTCCCAACTCCAAATCCGTTAGAACAGACTCATCAGAAACCTCAGAAGTAATATGTTCAATCTCGATAGAGTCATCTGTGAAATCAATGAGTTCAGCGAGCGAATGACTTGATATGAAAGACATTGCTTTGTCTTGATTATCATCAAATGACTATACATCAATCATAATTCTTTCTACCTACTTGAAGAATTCGGTACATTCGTTCTGGCTCTAAATCATATTTCTCTGCTATCTCTGTAGCTGCTCGCATACGACGTTCATATCGAATCAAATTAGGTCGACCGTATGTATCATCCATCTCATTCCTTTCTTCCTTCCCGACTCCGTAACAATCCTTTAGATCCACTTCATCAAATGATTCACCAACCTCTTCTGTCTGTAGTTCCATTGGCAACAAACGAGAAGAGCCAGGGAATGTATCAACCAAGTATTCAATGAACAAATTGTAATATTGACGTAGAATCAACGTATTGATCGAAATGTTACAAGGAAGTGGACGAATTGCGATATCAACCAGTTGCTTGATTGTCTGAGATTGGATTTGACAAACAAGCTTCTGATTACTGATAAGAAGATGATTGATACAGCGTACACAATACAGATATAACATACAATTCTGAACTTCACTTGGCATCAAAGACAGATCATTTGTATTGAAAAATGACATATCTGAAGTGGGCAAAGAAAAGACTTCTTTGTGAAGAGATAAGTGTTTAAGAATTGTCTCAATTGATTTGAGGAATCCCCCATACTGTTCATCTGTATCTTGTGGAGGCTCTATCCGATCGACCACATCAAACACATAACAATTGACCAGTTTGGGAGTATCCAATTTATCCATCAACACTAGGGCTTCACCCATCGAACGATGATACTTGATAATTGTACCTGTACCATGACTCTGATAGGCTGTGTGAATGAGTGTTGACATGTCATTCTCACCATCCATCAAGAACTCGTACTTCCAGCATACATACGAGGTGTAATCGCTCCCAGCACCTTCAAGACAGCAGTAGTCATACAAAACCATGGTGTACGTCGACGTAAAACCACATGAAAACCGTGATTATCGGTATTCTCTAGTTCTTGTACATTTGACTCAGAAGCAAGACGAGTAGCAGCAGTATCAAGAATCTCTTGAAAGACTTGTTGCATAATACTACTCCATTCCTTCATTCGAAGCATAACACGAATAAGATAAGCTACCTCCTCAGCAAAGACAAGTGAGCAGAACGATGCTGTATGCCCATCAGGACGAATACGCATCTTACAAGTAGATACAAACACTTTCTGCTCTGTTTGTTCAATCTCATGAATGAATTTTGCTTTCTCAGGGAGTGAATAAGCGGGAGAAGAATGACACAGAGTATTGTAAATAAACGGAAAGAATGAACAACAAAGAGAACATGAGCTTCGTTCACCAACAAGAGAAGCAGGGCAACAATCAGTATGAGAGACAAGATGTAACAGGAAATACACAAAAGCTTCACGTTTTGACTTGGTTGTGGGTTCAGAATTAGGGAAATATGGTGGTTTCAACAATGGATTCTGAAGAAGAGAGTCTGATTCAGAATGACCATGAATCATTTGAGGGAAAGAGAGAGTATCTGTATTAAAGACAGGGGGAATATAATCAGTAGCAGGAATAATATACTGAAAGAGCATGATGGTAAGTTTCTGATGACGAGGAGAGAAATACAGCATATTCCATAACATATCACCATACTGATCCCAAGGAAGAATGACAGAAAGTCGAGTACGAATAATAAAGAGAAGAAGAGCCAAATAGGAAGCCAATACACCTTCTCCTGCTGATATCAGCATATCTGTAGCAATCATTCCTCTCATTATATTCTTGGCATCCACAACCTTCATACAAGTGTACAAATTTATGTCTGTATCATTCTTAGTATAACTGATTGGTGCAAATGGTTGCCATAAACCACTTCGGTCATGCATCACTTCTTGCATTCGAGTAAAGAATGTCATGAACTGATGAAAGTGGGTTTGAGTATGAATCAAATATGTAGAACTTAGTCGAATGAAGAGATTAGACATGTCTGTTAATGTCCAATGGAACAATGTATCAGCATTCTTAGCAGGACTTTGGAGTGATCGAGATGGATAATCACTAAACTGGTTGACTAGCAACAATGTGTAGGAAAGACGCATTGTGTTAGCAAGACCCATCACACCAACAGGAAATATTCCTGGAATAACAACGTGCTGAGGATTCACTGATGAACCTTGATGCTGTAACTCACGAAGAAGATGGTGGAAATGAGATTCAGAGAGCTTAATAGGTTTTTGTGATAAAGAATCCCAAAAGGCTCCAGGAGAAAGAAGCAATTCCCGTGAATATCCATTCGCCATTTCATAGGACTTATTGAGCTTCCAGATACTGTTTTGGAGAATGGTTGCAAGATTCAAATGACAGTGGAAATAAGGGAGTTTTGGTGAAGTAGCAGTCATGATAAACCAGAGAATAGATGTACCAAGTCGCCACTGCAGATTCTCAACACATTTGGTAAAAATGGTCAGAAGGAATTGACAGAGTGATTCTAGTGTGTTGATGACTGAATGAATAACTGGAAGAGAGGCTCCTTCACAATTCTCGAGATAATCAACTGAATATGCCCCCTCACGTCTACGTCGCCGATCATGGTATCCTCCAACGTAGTACTGAGAACATACAGTCATTTCATGACGTAAGCCCAACAGGAACAGACGAGAAGCTTGTGAGAATGGTACCAACATCTTCAAAAACTGTAAGGCTTCTTCGAGGATCTGTTGTTTGGTCCTGGCATTCTGTGTACGATGAAGAAGAGAATCACGAAGATGTCGTACAGACACAGTAGTGCAACCCAAAATATACTTCAACACACATGCTATAACCAAGTCCTCCTTTGTCTCTGGAATTACACCCGTCTCTTCTTCAATCACACGCAATGGTTTACGCACACTCTTCTGTAAGGACTCTGCTGTTCCTTCATCAACACCTGTGACAGTTTCACTTTCATTCAAGTTCCATGGGCGATTCAGACTCATGAGCAGAGTGAGTTTCTGCAGCAATCCATCAACATAATCCTCATAACTCGACGGTGCCGCCATTATTTCTTCTTCTCCGCGGTATTCGTCATCATTCTGTTGCATCAGTTCTCGGATTGATCGAGAAGAAGCTTCTGCAGAGGCCTGAAGTGAGGTTTCACTTTGATTCTCAGGGATCAGATCGCCTGGTGCGAAGGTCATCAATCTTTTAATCTCTCTTCGAGACTCTCGTTTGGAGGAAGTATGAGGAGTTGGAATATGTTTGGTTCGAACAGAATCAAGTGAGTCAGTGTGTGGTAATTCTGAAGAAGAACGATGAGGAAGTACCGTCACCATACTGGAAGCCCGATTCAATGTGATTGTAGAAGAAGTACTGAAAGATTGGCGTTTGGTTCGGAGATACTCTCGGATGCTAATAACACTTCTCCAGAATCGAGAGAAGACAGATGGAACAGCTACATCATCCATTCCTTCACCTAAACTAATGAAATGAACAACAGAACTACTTAAAATCAGACGGAAACTATCAAGAAGAAGCTGCCCATATCCACACAAATGCACCAGAACAACAAAACATTTGAGCTCCAAGCACACACTGATAGGATTTCGCTTACGTTTCCAGGCAGGTTCTGGATGCTTCCTATCAATCCACTCATGAATCAACGAATATTCACTCATCTCATTCTCAAACACTCCTTGGAGAAAACTCAACATAGAGTCAGGCTCTTGGGATTCTCTATGCTTCAAATGAAAATGACATAAATACAAGCGTAATCCGCCTGAAAACACATAACTCTCGAGAAGACAACGCACATCCTCACGAACCTCTATCACACTATAGAACCTACAAGTATAATGATATCGAGTACTCGTTGAGACAATAAGATTGAATAGAACAAAAGGCCATGGTAGTGATTGAATGGGAGTAGTATATGTAGAAGCGTATAATGGTCTCCAAGTCAAATAATCATTGTCACTAGACAATGAATCCTAATGATAATGAACAGAATGAGAGAATACATCAAGACGACATATTGATAACAGTTTACACCATAACAAAGCCAATTCATCAATACCAGAATGTAAGTATTCAGTGATAAAACAAGAGAAATTACCCAAATATAACACATTCATCATATAAGGAAGTAAAACACCAATTGGAGTTAATTTAAGAGAACTCATTACTTCAGGAACAGCATCACTCTCTAGAATACGAGTTAGAGTGGTAGTAATGATTCGAACACATGAGGCAAACAAATCGATGATGTATCCTTCCAATATCACTGATTCTGTACGAATCCCACGGATATCATCCTCACTTTGAGAGAGAAGGTATATTTGATAGGGAAACAATACATCCATTAGAGATTTGGTACAATATTTTGATGGATTGAAAGCCACGGTATGATGAGAAGGTGAATCCAAGTAAGACTACAAAAAAAGGAACCATTTTTGACATACCATAATTTCTGTCTCACTTATAGCTAGAATGTCTTTAAGGAGCGCTAAGGCTGTAGAGGCCTCTCCTTCATCCAACAGAACATCACGATGATATGAAGGAAGAAGGGATTGTAATTGATCTTTAGAAATATGAGGAGCAAAGAAACCACGTGATTTGTAAATACCATGATGCAGATTCTTTTCAACATATCCTGCCCATGAGACTAGAAGTCATCAGGACAATCGATCATTACTCTCTGAAGGATTCTCATATCCTCCAGGCATAACAAAATCGTTTCGTAATGCTGGATTTGATCTATCTAAGAGAAAAGAGAAAAACCATACTCAATGACATCAAATGCATTTTCCGCTCCATATCGATAAACATTGTCGCAACCATCATCCCAGAGTACACGAACCTATAGAGAATAGATAAAACATAGGAATACAGCAACTCCATCAGAATCCTTCCATTTCTTCAGATAAACAATAGTACCCTCCACACCAAATCCTTGCGATCCCCATTGCCAATCGGGTCCTTGAATAACCCGATCACCTGTTTTAAGGGTATGATAGAGAACTAAAAGTGAGAAAGAGAATGATTTCATACAAGCCTTTTCACTATCATAAATGTCATGCATAGGGCAAAACTCATAGTGTGGAACATTTCTATGTGAAAATAGAATCATTCATCCTACCCACAAGTACATGCAGTTTGACTACCTGGATATGCAGGCTTTAAAGAAGCACCATGGATTTGGGCACTCCGTAAAATACTATAATTAAAAAAAGACAACAAGAAAACCGTTGGAGAAAACGAAGAATGGCATTACGACGCACAAACACTTCTTCATACGGAGAAGCAATATTAACAAGTAAAGACATTTCCTAATCATTACAACCACAAAAAAGAACAACATGAAAACAAGCCATCTCATATCTGGAATCATTTCGTTGTTTCAGAGTTCCCGAGCTAGCACGAAGAACAAACGATTTACAACTCTCATAGACTAATAAGTCAACATCTCCAACCAACAAACACATTCTTCTCGCTCATATTCCGATAATCGGATTTCCTGGATATTACCCAGACGAATAGAAGAGTGAGGACGAAAAAACGACAACAAATCCGGAGAATCGGAAAACAACATTCGTGGAGTGTTGATCAGGAAATCACGGGATACACGTTCCTATTACTTCAATAAAATCTCATTTTACGCACAGTGTACCAACCTTCGCCGCCAATGCAGTCGAAGTCATCATTTACCGCACGTTTCATTCAGCTCACCACGATAACAGCAAATAAACGAACCAAAAATGAAATGATAAAAACAATGTCACATGAAATCTTTCAAACCATCTCAATTCATCATAAAAACATACTCTAGTTTCTTTTAGAATAACAAAGAAAAAAGTCCGAGCTGCAGGAATCGAACCAGCGACCCTTAGATTGCTGCGGAGCAGCCACTACAGTCTAACGCTCTACCAACTGAGCTAAGCTCGGTCTACATAAGTTACAAAACTATAGTATAAAAGAGGACAGTTTCTCTTTCCAGAATCAGTCGATTTTCTGGAATCGGCCTCGATTCAACACAACTCCTTTTACTCGCCTTCAGTCTTTGCAGGGTAGAGTACATATAGTTGAAATGTTCAACTTTACTAAATCCGTTGGTCAATGGGGGTTTCTAACTCTTCGTACTGTGAGTATGGTAACCGTTACCACAACGAGGCTTGTACCTCTACGGATGTATACCCAGGGTGCAGTGAGGAGGCGATTCCTCATTCCTTACATCTATCGTTCAAAGTCATTCAATATCCACTCTGACAGTATTCGAAAATGTATTAGATTAATTTTCTAGATAACAAAAGCAATATGAGCACAAGCGTGAAGCGACCAGGCGATCTTCCAGAACCTAACGACAATCCTCATCCATATACAGATTTTGATGAACTGGAGATTGAGAGCTATATTGCAACGGATGAAAAGAAACACAAGATGTTTATGGAGATAGAGAATCAGATTGCAGAGGTGAATCTAGGGGGGGATTCTGATCAATAGAAACAGCAGCAAATCAACGATCTGTACAATAAACAAGAATATGAGAAAGGACTCGTGGTTGCTCAAGATGCGTTAGCTGTAGGTATATGGAAGTGGATGTGAGAATAGCTGATCAAGAGTCATTTCGGTGAAAATCATCCCGTATATGCATGTGGTCTAAACAACCTTGCTTTGATGTACAAGAGTCTTGAGGACTATGATGAAGCTGCATTGTACTACGATAAGGCTCTTCAAATATATGAAGATGTAGGAAAGACATAGTTTCGATAACAAATAGACTTGTGGAAAGAATCATAGATCAACTCTTACAACACTAAAGAATCTGGCAATTCTCTATCAGGCTCATGCTGATGCATCTGGAGTATGATTTTTAGAGTAAAGTAACAAGTAGGGCCTTGATCGGTTTGAATACATGATGAAAGCGGAGGATGTGCTCCAGGATATCGAGGATCGGAAGAAATCATAATTTTGTGCCTTGGGTTATTCTTTTAGTTCTTGTTTGTTGCCATCATATATCAGCGAGTCCCGCGGTATTTTCCACTTTGTTGATCACAAATCTATTTGTCTTGTTGAGAGTGTAATCCTCCTTGAAGTATCTCTCATCATAGCAAGACACGTTTTCCTTTGAAGTTTGTTCTATCATTCTTGGATAATGATAACTCGTACAGCAAATGGGACATTGAGCCACAAGAGTGGTTCTTTGCGATATACCCTTCATAAAAAAGTTAATGAAACATTGGAAAAGTAAGTGTCATGGATTCTGTGTAAGAGAGCAGAGGAGGGATTCAAGCGGCAGTAGTCTGTCCAGAAGATGTTGACCCAAACGAATGGATTGCTGTCCATGGTAGAAGTTGGTGGTAGTGTTTAGATGTAGCTATTGACTTTTATAACGATATTAATATTATCTTTGGTGTTGTCCAGGAGGAATGTACTAATTATTCTTGTCCTATTATGTCAGCTGGGGAGAAGTATCTATTGTTTCGAGGTATGATCTTTGTAGTTATGAATTCCTGTGGACGGATAAATACAAGTATAGGAAGCCAACACGACTTCCAGCGAGGATCTACATCGACTATCTAATGAACTGGATTGTACGTCTCCTTGAAGATGATACTATCTTCCCAATTGTACCAAGTAAGAGGTTGATACTAAAATAACACCTAGATGTGCCGTTTCCGAGAGATTACCTAGAAAAGGTAAAGAATATCTTTCGACGTATGTTCCGAGTGTATGCCCATATCTACTACAGTCATATGACACTCATTGACCGACTTGCTCTTACTGAGCAATTTAACTTCAGTCTTACCCATTTTCTGTATTTTGTAGACCAGTTTCATTTGATTGGTCCAAGTGACTTACGTCCTCTTCGAGAATTGATTACTCAATTAGTTCCAAATCTCCGTGGTATGGATGATATTTGGTTATGAAGGGTGTAGTTACAAAAGAATTGAGTGTTCTGAGTGATAAACATGAACCATCTCAGCCACTTCCGGAGAATCATCAATCAATCGCAACCTCTGGTTCCAGAAGTCATGTGACACCTGGAATCTCTTCCTCACATCCCCCTGGAGCTGTGAAGCAAGAATCCCGTAATAGTTCAGGAATCAATGAAATGAACAGTATGAATGGTGAGTCAATAAGGGAGACATCCAATGAGTCTTACAAGGATCCATGCTGTAGGCATAGAAAGAATGATTGATTATAGTGTTTCAACAACTGGTGATGACTCTACCGGAGAGCGATAAGAAGGATGACAAAGAGAAACATGGAGTGAAAACTTCTGAGGAACAAAACTCGTCGCCTGATTCTCTGCCACCCTCACAGAATGGCCATCAAGTGGAGGTGGCATCCGTGGTTACAAAGCCACAAGGAGAGATTAATGAGAGTAAGTGTGAGAGAGAAAATGAAGTGAAGTTATCCCTGAAGAAGAGGAAGAAGCTATTGAGATAATGAGGCAACAACGATCAGACATGGAGCGAGCAATGGAGGAACTAGTGAATAAGGATCGAAGGGAGTATCTTAATCCGTTTGAAGATCCGAATGAGGAAGAGGTGAATGTGAGAGTGAATGAAACCAATGATGAATAGAAATGTGACTGTGTGGTCATGTAAATGTATCCAGTATTGAATCGACAATACTGTATTCCCATCTGTATGACTTTGTGTTGTGTGGGCATTCTTTCTGTCCTATCTGTTTGTTTTAACAAACAATCCAAACCACCCGAAGAATCTGTTGGCCTTTTTTAAGGAACTGATTCTCTTTGATCTCTCCCATCTCCACAACTCCATCGCGAGGAGCAACAATTAAATGCTTATCCTAACTCCAATTATTCACTCTTACTTCCATCTTCATTGCCTCTACAACAACCAGTAAATCACCTTTCTTCACTCTGTCACCATTATGCACTGTGACCCGAGTTACTGTGCTTGGCATTGGACACATCACATCCGTCAACACAGAACTCTTCTCCGTGGGACTCGTCTCCTTTGGTATCACAGGAACTACAGCGTATTGCGAATCTATATCACACGTCAGTCTCAGATGTACGTGGAAAATGATCCGTAGCAGTCACTGGGAACACATGCACAGACCCATCTGGAGCTGAATATACATAGCTCTGAACCAGCTCATGATCAACAGAAATACACATCTCCTGATCTGAAGAACGAATTAAACCAATTGATACAGTTTGATCATTGAACTGAAGTGTGTACGAGTTAGGCTTGGTATGATCACCTGAGAGCTTATAATCCACAAGAACTGAATTGACTTTCATTCGCTCAATGCGAGTGAGATCATGCGAATTACAGTAATTAGCACACTGAGTCCATGGATCAGTATCTGAGATTGAATCAGATACTCCACATTGCGAAAATAGATATCCAGCAATCGCATTACTGATCTCCAGAGGGTCATATGTTTCAGAAATACCTCCGAATTCTGACACTGTTTTGGAATCAGCTCCGCTCTCTCGGTAGTGCTTCTCTTGAAGTAGATTAATCAAAAATGGGATATTTGTTGGAACTCCATAAATGTTACAACGATGAAGCGTCTGAATCATTCGATCAATCACTTCAAGACGAGATTGACCAGTTGTAACCACCTTCAGAAGCATAGGATCATAGGAAATTCCAGGAATTGAAGTAGAGGAAACAACATTATTCTCGATCAGTGTATGAGAATGATCTGTTACATGATCATGATAGAAAACCACACCATCTCCTGGAAGAAAGTGACTAGAATAAGATAAGGAGAACAAACCCACTTTGCTGGATCTTCGTTGTAGACACGACATTCCATTGCATAAGTACCACAATTTGGACCGTTTTTGTATATGGATGAAGAAGGAGCTGCACATGCGGGTTGAAATGATGAAACTCCTATTGATTGAATGGATTCCCCAGCAGCAATCTATCCTTCCACTCATGAATGAAACTCCTACTCGAAGTTGCAATTCAACGAGATCAATCTGATGGTTAATACACTGAGACACTAGATGTTCCACTTGCAAACGCGTATTCACCTCCATGAAATAGAAATCACGAGAATTGGCATCACACAAAAACTCAACAGTTCCCGCTCCTTCATACTTAGAAGCTTTGGCAAGCTCAATAGCCCAACGATACAACTTCTCCTTCTCTGAAGATGAGAGGTAAAACTGAATGTGAGTCAAACACAAGAAAATCAACACAAGGAGCTTCTTCTACGATCTTCTGATAATGGCGTTGAAGACTACACTCTCGCTCGCCAAAATGAACATAATTCCCATGTTGATCTCCAAAAACTTGAACTTCGATATGATGAGTGCGAGGAAGGTATCTAGAGATTACAACAAGATAAAAGAGTGACTTTTCGATAAGAAGAGAGCCATCACCAAAGTGTTTCTTTGCTTCGTTCATACACATTGTAATCACTTGCTCTAGATTTGTTTCACTCTCAATAATACGCATTCCCTAACGATAAGAACGACAGCTTAGATTGACACGACCACCTCCACCCATTGTTGCCTTTAGAAGGGCTGGGTATCCAATCTGCTTGACCTCTTCACAAATCCGAGACATAGATTGATCGCCTCCATTATAACCAGGAATAACAGGAATCCCACAGCGAACAGCCAGTTCTTTAGCATCTCTAGAGATTAGTTTCACATTCATCGACCACCTTTTGCTACTCAGTAACTGCATTGTTTCATAAGAGGGACCAACAAACTTGATACCATTCTTTTCGCATTCACGAGAAAAGACAGGACTCTCAGACAAGAAGCCATAACCAGGATGGAGTGCCTTGATTCAATACAACATCAAATAACATACATCAGCATTATGTTCCTTTGCAATACGAATCATGCTTTCCATATCTAGAAAAATGTTGTTGGAAGACGGAACGCAAATGGCTTCATCGGCCTACGAACAATTACTGGAATTGAATAAAGCAGACCTCCTGAATATATTTAGAAGATTGATCGTTGGGATTACAAACAGCAATAGTCTTAATCCCAAGGTTCTTTGCTGTTCGAATAATCCGACTAGCAATTTCGCCACGATTCGCAATGAATAGTTTTGATAACCGGAGCATTCAGTGACAGAACTGATTATGATAGCATGATGGATCTCAATTCTTCCTCTTTGTCGATATTTTCTATGAACAGTTCTCAGTCTTGTTATACAGCATCCCTTGGTTATCTATTCAATGTAGGAACACTCTTAAATAGATACCTGAGAAAGAAAATGTGAAGCACCTTGGCGCAGGGGAAGCGTGCAGGGCCCATAACCCTGAGGTCCGTAGATCGAAACTACGAGGTGCTATTTTTTATTTTTGCCGTCCTTTTAGAATCGATGTTATCTCGAGTTGTGAGTGCTAGAGTGGGTGTTCAATCGATCGCTGTATGTGATGGAGGTTGGTGCTTTTGTAGAGAGCCTATTCGCTTCCTACGGGTATTTCAGAGTCCCAGTATGAATTGCTGAAGAGTAAGATTGCTAAAAGATGTTTTGGTTCATATAATGATTGATCCTTAGCCAATGAGGGATCTGTGGACCTTACATTTGAGGGGAAATATGCTGTTTTGACACTTAATAATGTTCCCAAAAAGAATGCGGTCACGTAGAAAAGGTGTGATTCATTGAGAATAGGGAAAAGATGATGGTTGATTTAGCAAATCACATGGATACATTGGAGCAATGGAAGGGAGGATGTGGTTTGGTATTACGGGGAATGAACTCCACATTTTGCTCTGGTTTCGACCTACTCTCAGCAAAGAAGTACACACATGATAAAGATGCAAAATTGGAGTTGAATCTTTTAATGCAGACTTCTCTCACACGTCTGCGTCGTTTAGGTTTGGTCAGTGTTTGTCTAATTGAAGGATATGCTATTGGTGGTGGAGCAGAAATTACTACTTGCACTGATTTCAGGTATACATATTCATCGTGATTCATTCAAAGGATCATGAAAGAGGATCCCAAAAGCTATATTCGATTCATTCACAACAGTCTCTCGTTATGCCCTGGTTGGGGTGGCGCCTCTAGATTGATTCAGATTGTGGGTCGTCAGAATGCACTTCAAATCCTCCTGAAAGCAGAGAAGATGAACGCTCATCAGGCTTATGACTTGGGACTTGTTAATAGTATCACAACACAAGATGGATTAGAGGGAGCTTTTTCGTTCCTAGAAGAGTATACTCGATACAATGTGAATAGCACACAGGCTATCAAGAAACTCGTAGCTAGTACCAATAAAGAAGATGGTTGATGAGTAGATTGGGAATCATCGATCATAACGCCTCAAGTATTAGAAAGAGAACGTGAAATATTTGGAAGTGTATTTAACTCGCCTGAGAACATTCATGCATTGGAAAACACAGATGTAGTGAAACGACACTCTTCCTATTCTGTTTGTAACAAACACAAGAGTTATTCTGAAGATAGTGAACAATATCAAGTGCTGAGTGAGTATTATCACCCTTTCTTGAATACACCAAAGCATACGCATCAGCATTACGTACTGCTTTGACAGACACTTCTTCCACTGTATCATCACTATATCGAAACCACTTATTCACTCCATCCACATTATCACGACAGATGGCTGAATAATGACCTCCCATTCCTGATCCTCGATGACATGCAACTCCAATCAAATCATACAAATATGAGACTCCTTTCTCTCTCATATCTTCTAACAAATATGGCGCCATATCTAAATCCTCAAGTGGATACACCACATTCGTTGTGATCTTGTGTTGAGAGTAAGAATCAGTAGAATTTGCATTAGTATCATACTCACAACGAGATAAGTGAATCACTAGATAAGGAGGTAAACGACATAGTTTGATTGTTGAGTTTGGTACGGATGGTTTATGACAATGGCAACAGACACTTCATAATCAATCACTCTTAAATACCTACTTATTCATATTCTTTCCAGCTGTATGATCCAACATCATTGATTCTAAGCATACTTGTAGTGGGACTTCTTCACGCTTGTTCTGTCCTTGAGTGAACTCCCTCACTGTGTCTACATCCATACTGAATTTAGGCTCTGTCACCTCTCGTGAGTAATTCGTTAGAATTCGTTTGCGACGCTCATCATTCTCAGGAATCGCAGGAATGATTGGTTTGACTCCTTCATCGACATCAAGAAGCATGAATAAGGACTTAACAGACCCCTGGACTCCGATAAGTGAACTAACAGAGCGCATAAGATGTTCTTGACGGAAGATGAAGGATAACCACACAGGAGGATTCGGTGAAGACAGTGCTTGTGTGTAGAGATAATGATTTATGACTGGAATTCCAGGAGTAAAGTTAAGCCATGATAGAACATCTATTGCTGAGACTGAGAATATGAACTTACGATTCTCAGGATAACATTTGATAGGATCGTTAAGGGTTTGGAAGAACTGACGTTTATGATTCTCATGAGTTCTGGATGATAAACTTGAAGGTTGAGTCGTCTCATTATTGGTAGTAGAACCATCATGTGACTTAGGGGTTGGGCTATTGCTTGTTTCAGTAGAATTTGAAGAGATATCAGTTGGTTTCAATGAAGTATTCTCAGTTCCATCATTCTTATCACCCACAGCTTCTTCATTCTTCACAACCACACTGTTATCTTCTTTGACTTCACCAGATGCACTCACTTCTGAATCTGAACTCACAATCAGACTCTCCGAAGAAGATGCACTCATAACTGGTGAGGCGTCAGCCTCTTTCTTCATCTTTTTCTCTGATGGCTCAATAGGCCTACTAATAGGCCGCAAAGCAACCGATGCAAACACTAACTGAACGATCACTTCCATACGTTTCTGGAAGAGAGCCAGATGGTGTCGGTATTCAGGGAATACGTACTGATTCACCTGACTGAACACCTGTAGAAATGTGTCTGTAGGATTAACATACAGAATCCGCGGGAATCCAACACGAAGAAAAGATGTCTTCCGGACATTATCATTCAGTGTATACCTCCATGAGGCACACTGTAAGAGAAGAGGAATAGAAGAAGGATTTGGCTTCTTACAATTACTTGTGTAGAATAATCTTACCAGACAGCAGATAAGGAACGAACCTCGTTCTCGATGTTGATACAAAAGGCTCTGACCCATCGTTGGTCGAAGAACTTCACACTATTCATTAACTGAATATCTTAGTTATACCAAAACACGACGACCACGTGCATAGAGGATCAAATCAAACTCCATTATGTTCCGCCCAAGATGAATACACATTTGATCATACAAGTCGCGACATGATCTCTCATAACGCATATGACAGAGAAACGGCTGTTGTGCAACGCCACGATACTTAATTTGCTCGCTATTATACGTATCAGCAACTGTAACAGTCTTCAAAAAGTTCACAATTACATAGTCATCTGTACGTGGAAGGGGAACCGTCAAACAATTGAAACAGTAATACTGGACTCGGTCCTATTCATCAACTCAATATCAAGAAAAGACACCACAAGTATAACAATGTTCAACCGAACGCAAAAGTCCATACAAATTGTCAAAAACAGGATTTGAGTAAATTGATTGCTTTTTCAACCACAACTCATTAGGAGTTGTTGGAAGATCTCCTTCTTCTTTGATTCCATTCTCATTCTTAAGATCATCATTCAACATTTCCACGAAACACATCTACATCAACAATCCAATTTAAAACCAACAAAAAACTCAATGGTATCATGTTGTTCCATCGCCTTGAAAGTTGGGCACCGTTTATCAAATGCTACCTTCAGTGGATTAGGGTTAATAGTCCGATAGCTCCGTCTCCACAAAAACTCCATTAGTGAAACATAATTCGTCAGAACGCTTTCGTCCACTTTTCCCTTCTCTTCTCGCATTTTCTACTGATCAATCGGGGTTGACACAAATACTCGAATTATTGGGTATCTGGAGATAAAATATAATGTTATATCTGGAATATGTGATAATAGCTACGAATGACTGACATGATTTAAACTCACTTGAATCGCCGTATTCAAGTAGCAAGTGTTGACAGTATTGCAAAACCCGACTCTTCCATACATAGGATGATTCGTTTTAAGGGTTTGTTGTCCTGATGAATTCATTCTGTTCCTCTTGTCAGAACCAAGTTCTCTTCCCTTTTCATAAACTTTCAAGTCCATTGCAATAGGAAACGGACAGAACTGACCACAGTAACTTAAATAATAACCTTCAGTTATTTTCAAACAAACAATTCACACAATATATTTGTGACATGATTACGGGATTACTTCTTCTCAAACTTCTTAGCAAGATACTTATAGAGCTGTTTATCAGACATGGCCATACGCACTCTCTCCTCCTGCCTCTCCTTCAACTGCTCTCGCAATGTAGAGTGCAATTTCTCAGCCACATCAGGTAGACTCTTATCCAATGTGGTGAAACGGTTCTCTCCCTTAATGAACTCACCCACATCCAGCTTCACCTTC
>NW_014569324.1:0-17873 GCF_000743755.1 Blastocystis sp. subtype 4 | reverse complement strand
TTCTTAAGGAATCTACCAAATCGCTCAATAACAACAGCTGTTCCTTGTTCAACCACGATACAACACTTGCATATGAACCAATACTACATTGATCATATTTCTATCACATTTCTACGATAAGGATTAAGATGATAATAACTATAAGATAAAAGATGCCAGTCCACATAGTTTCAAGATCACTACAACTCTCGATCTACTGAGATATTGCTCTTTGAGATAATAGTTATCAAAACTGGAATAAAAAGATTCTCCATTTCTTTTGTCACATTTGCATTTTTCTTATTGACACTGATTTCTCCATTCCATCACAATTCCAATGTTCCTTGTTAACTGGTTTTACGATGTTCTGTATTATCTCGGTATATGTCAAAGAACGAAGGTGATTTGAATAGGTTTGTATCAGAAGAGCGGAAAGCTGTTGTTCCTGGGTCTCGATAATGCTGGAAAGACCACCCTTCTTGATGTCTTGAAGCAGGGAAGACTGACTGTACACGAACCAACTCTTCACCCCAGTATGACAAGTATCGACTAATTAAGGTGCATAGATTCTGAGGAGCTAGAGATTGGGAAAATCAAGTTTAGAACCTTCGATCTTGGTGGACATGAAGCAGGTAAGGATAAAGTCCGAGTTTGACACAATAGCTAGAAAACTGTGGAAGCAATACTTCGCAAAGGTTGATGGTGTCATTTTCCTCGTTGATGCTGAAGATAAAGAGCGTTTCCCTGAGGCCAAGAAGGAACTCAGTGTATGTGATTCCGAGATATTTTGACTTATAGGAACTACTTGCCCAAGAGGAATTGGCCAATGTGCCTTTTGCCGTCCTGGGAAACAAAATTGATCTTCCTGGAGCTGCATCGGAGCAGGAACTTCGTATTCAACTGAATTTGGTTGATACCTTCGGTAAGGATGTGAGTATGAGGTTCCAGAGTGACTTTTAGAACTTTGACAATCCTTCTGGTGTCAGACCCGTTGAATTGTTCATGTGCAGTGTTTCGAAGAAGATTGGATACACGGATGGTAGGGATGAAGTTATATAATGATGTCTAGCCTTCAACTGGATCTCACGTTTTATTTAAGTAGGCAGGAAATGATGTGGTTGTACTTTTCTGTCTGTTTGTTGAAATTTTTCGAGGGAATTAAGGGTTAAATCTCCTTCACTGATCCTTGCCAGCCTCCTTTTCTATCAATTGACGAAGTCATTCTGAATCACAAGAACACTTTGGGCTGAGATCGGTGGGAACCATGTCGTTGCGACTCCCAATTCCCTGTTGAGATTCGTTTCTTTATCTTGTAAATTGGAATTCCGGAAATTCCATGGATTAATTCATTCATCAGATCTCTTGATCGAGAAGGTTTGAGACTAAGCTGATTCGTAATTTGTAGAAAGCATTTCGAGTTAAAGGCGATAGAACAGGATGGATGGGAGGCACTCACGTGTACTAGTTCTTTTGAAAAGAGGATCATGAATTAGATTTAAATTTGGTGAAATCATGATTATGTAGACAGATATCACTCGTCGCGCCACGATGAAAGAGATTCACGTGAAAGAGGACGAGATGATCGAGATCGTGAACGATCAAGAAATCGAAATTCAGACCGTGATAGGAGTCGCAGAAGTGATCAAGATAGGGAACGGGAACGATCAGGAGAAAGAAGTCATCATCACAGATCAGAGCATCGAAAGGAACAAGATACTCAGAAGACAAAGATAGAGTCATCACCTGTTCCATCGAGTAGTAATCTGCCTGATGTGAATGCTGCTGCTATTGCTGCTATGGAAGCAGCGAAACAGTTGTCTAAGAGCTGTATGTTCTTTCTTCTCTGTAACAATTAGTGCCTGCTGCTCCTAAGACTCGTGTATCTCGATTCAGTAATACTGTATTAACAAAGAAGGTTTATTTCCCTACTCACAATCCTGATATTAATTATGCAGCCATATTCGCAAGTCCTTGGAAGGTAGGAGTCGAGACAGACACGCACACCACAATCACTATTGGAGGTAGCCCTGTAATTGTAACAGAAATGGACGAACCTCAGCACGTCTTAATCTCAGCTGGTAATGAAGATACTATGAAAGATGCTGAAAGTCGTATAAATGAAGTGTTCACACAACCTGATCTTGCTCGTCGTCTTGTTCAACAGTTTTCTGTATGAATTTAATGTGATAATAACAGTTAGCGTAGTACAGATGCACCTACTGCAAATCCGGTTGTTGCCGCAATTGGCACAATTTATGATCAAAACGATATAGCTGAATCAGTGACAGAAACGATCCAAGTCCCCTTCTCTGTGGTAGGACTAATTATTGGTCGCAAAGGAGATAATCTCCACCATCTTCAGGAAATGTTCTCTGTTCAGTTGCGTGTAGGCGAGAAGAAGGAATATCAATTGTAGATCCAGCGAGATAACGAAGTAACCGATGGCAGTGTGATGCGAGATGTGACAATTCGGGGCCGACAGGAGCTTGTAGAAAAGGCGAAGGAGGCTATCAATACCATTGTCCAGACAGGTCGATCGGATATTATATCGAGTCTCCAAAGTAGTCGAGATGGCTTTGAGAAGATGCCTGTTCCTAATGACCGTGTGGGTCTGGTGATTGGTCGTCATGGAGCTGTTATCAAGGACTTGATGTCTCGAACCTGTACTCAGATTCAAGTCCCGCGGGATCCCGATCATGATAATCCCACAGTGCGGTCTATTGTAATCACAGGCGATCCGAAGAACGTTCTAGAAGCCAAGAAACTGATTCAAGATATCGTGGATGGTCAAATGGGAACTCTCCCCATGGGAATGCCAACCATTCAGATGACAGTTCCTGACGACAAGGTGGGTCTGGTGATTGGTAAGGGCGGTGTGATCATTAAAGACATCCAACTTCGTACCAAAGCTTTCATCCAGATTCCTGGGAAGCCTGTGGAGGGATCGAATCCTCCAGTGCGGTAAGAGTGAAAAGATGAAGTGATTGATAGATTGATCAATATTGCTGGAACTGAGGAGCAGATGAAGGCTGCCAAAGAGGAGATTCAGAGGATGATTGGAACTACAGCAGGTGTGGGTCAAGAGTACAAGGAACAGAGTCAACCTATGAATAATCCATGGAGTGGAATGCAGGCAATGTTCAATGGTGCTGCTGATTTGGATCAAATGCAACAGTACATGCAAATGCAAATGCAAATGAGTAATCCTTCCTTCTATCACATGCAACAGTCTTCAGAATCTGCGGAATCTAAATCGGATGCTTCTGGTTATCCTGTGATGCCATATCCATCTTTCTCCCAACCTCCAGTCCAGACTGCTCCTTCCAACCATACAGAAGATGTTCCTCCAGGTGATGAGGCACCTCCAGGTGTTGATGAAGATGAAGCACCTCCAGGTCTTTAATATGTGTGTATGTTGTTTAAAAGAAACAAGAGAAAGAATTGAATCAATTAATCCCACACCTGCAAACAGAAGAAGATTAATGAATGTAGATGAAGCCAAGAAAGAGAAGCTCTTAGATTGTCTAATCATTATTAAGCATTCTAATATTCACATCGATGTTGAGGTAATCTTATGAACTTTCACTCGTTTCAATCTTGGTTCTCCTCTTTCACTTCGATGACGTTTCTCCACAGATCGTTTCATGATGTCTTGACTCTTTGTCTTGACCTCCCTTTTTGGTTGAAGTCGAATTGGTCTTGAGGGAAGTGATTGTATTTTATGCGGTGTCTGAAGAGGAGTTTGGGACGACTGAATTGGTTGAATCGTTGATGGAAGAGTAACAGATGAAGGATCAGGAGGTGTCACAGAATCAGAAACCATTCGATCTGATGGCTTGACTTCAATCAATGGTTGTGTACTGGAATATGGAGTTTGATTGAGAGCCACTTCTGCTGAGGATACTTTTCCAATAGAGGGATTCACTCCTTCAGAGGACACTTTTCTAGCAGAAGGAACTACTTGTTCAGATAAGACCACTTCTTCGGAAGAAGCTAGTCTATCATACTCTGCACGCCGTCGATGAAGGGTAGGAGGACTTCCAATTGGAATCATCAATCGTTTCTTATTTATAACACGCACTTCATACTTCTGCCCAGCTACTGTGACAACTCGCGGTCCACTCTCAGCAGGTTCGTCTTTCGCAACATTCTTCACTGTCTTTGGTGTTGACGGAATATGCTCCATAGTTTGCTGAGGTGGAATTGTCTCTAATAGTCATAATTGAATTCTAATCAAACTTGTCTTAGCAGTTTCACTGAGAACTTTCTAAATATTATCCTATTCAATCATATTGTACTCCCAAGAGAATAGTTCTTGTTTCAATCATACGTTGCAATATAAATAAACATTCATTTACAGTCTGAAGAGCTGATTGAGAAGGATTTAGCAACTTAGGAAGAATGTCAGCAAAATGACTTGTCAGGTGGATCACAGTCTCTGAATCCTCTTTCATTGATTTTCCTACTGCATCTGATAGACCTATCCAGGGTAAGGAACCTTCACAGAGATAGATAAGAATGAAACACAACGAGATTAGGTTATCGCTTTGAGTGGGTTCTATATGTGAAAACAATACACTTTTTATACCATTTCCATTCATTACAGATGTTGAGGTGAACGTAGCATCCTCAATGAAGAAACTCTCTCTGTGTGTGATAAGAGTTTTTCAATGATACTTTCGATAGAAGTCCTGGTTGAGAAGAATTACACGGAATCCTTTCGTCGTTCTTCGCAAGAAGAAGTCATTCACGTGTACATTCTTCAAAATCAGTCCATTTGAAAACAAAATATGAAAAATTTCAAGAAGTTGATAAGCAATGTTGTACATATCCTGCTCAGACACAAGCATCGTCGCATCCGATACAATCGAACTCAAACTACGAGATACTCGTTCAAAGATAAAGTAGCTGCGACCACAATAGAGTCCTTGCATTCCCCAGGGCGGCACAATAGGAAAACCTAGGATTCATTCAAAAAGGAAGAACTAACAATGACTATTGTAGTATGTAAACTCAGGGCAGCAGGAAAGATTCACAGGAAGAAGATATTCATCACAAATCTCTTCACTCTCTGGGATAATACAAGAAGAACTATGCCTAATGGCCATCAGATACTTTTCTTCATTGTTATCTTCACGATGGACTACACAATTAACAGAAGGATGAAACTCTTGCCTTTATAGACACTTAGGATATTGCTTCGTTTGATTTCCAACTCCAATACCCATCCATCAATAGTTTTTCCACTAAGACAGTTCATTTCGTGAGAATATTGATCCGAACAAAACTCAAATAATAGGGATCTTTTCTGGAATCTATCTCTTACTTTAGTCTCTGTGACATAATGACATCTGTAGATGTAACAAATGACAATGAGCCAGTTTGCAGAATAACCAATAACAGTTCCATCAACTGAATCCCATAACTTACCAACGAATTCCACATCGCATTAAATACTGGATCCTTATTTAATATCAGTATTCGCTTGATTATGCATCGACGAATCTTTTGTTTTGTTTTCTTATTGATTGCTTTTTTCCTGAAAAGTGATTCATTGATTATTGACGGCGATGAATCAACAATCCGAAGTCACCTAGAAAGTACTCTTAAACATGATAATAGTACTATTCCATCTCTACTTTTGCTGAGTATGCCAATGCAATTTCATTATAGTGCGTCAATTCTGCATTTACGTTATAGACTAGATGCCATGCTTCTTTTGGCGGATTCGCTTCGACAAAAATACGATATTACTATTGGAATATTCACTACTGTATCATATGCTGAACAAGGTGATCATTACAAATACAAGGTATCTATGGATTATTATTTGGATTTTAGGTGTTTAATTTTGGCCAATTTCCAATTCCTGAACAGAAGTTGAACAGTCTGATAGCATCTTCGTATCATGCTTCTTCACTAATGGATTTCTATGACAAGAGTGTCTTTGAGGTAATAGGAGTCGATTTAGATGCTGATGTAGATTGGTCGGTTGTCGATGAATACTCTCTATTCATGGATTCATTCATTTATTCATACGTATATCTATTCTTTTGGGATAATGAATAGCAATCATCCATCCGCCATTGTTTGTGATTTCTATCTCACAGGTGCTCAAGTTGCTTCCTTATCCAATTCTGTCCCTCTTGTTCTATATTCTGTGGATCCGTTAAGTGACTTTTATCCTGCCACTTTTTCCTTTTCGGACATGCGACGTCATTTACTTGTCGAAATGGCCGTTGAGCACCATACTACTTTCGTTTATTCTATTTGGCTCTGTCATCAATAGATAGCTAATTTCATTCATTCCATGAACCTACCCAATCAACCTGTCTTTCCACTTTATTCGGTTCCTGTAATTGTCTTTAATGGAATCGACTATCTCTTCCCTTCCGAAACCATGTATGTTCTGTTCATTCTCCTTAAATCTCAGTTCAAACACACCTTCTAATTGGCATTCTCTCGGACCACTTCATTTAACGGGGTATTCAGAACCTGTTGCCACTGTCAATCTGATGGAGTTTCTCCAAGCTCCTCAAATCACTACTCGAGTTCTGTTATATCTTGGTGATCATGGGAGTTTTGATCTATGGCAAATTCGAACGATTCTTCGAGGTCTCCAGGATCGTCTTACACAAGTGATTGTATTGGGTGACATGCCGAACAGTGGAGATGTACGAGATCGGAACGTGCTAGTGTTGTCAGCGAGAGATGTGTCTCCTCTATATCTCATCAACTCACACGCAGTTACAGCCGCCATCTCTTTCTGTGACAATCTCCTTGTCCAGGCTTCTCTTTATGCTCAAATCCCTCTGCTCTGTGTCCCATCACGGCGAAACCGATTGCTTGTGAAGAGGTTGGTAGCAGAGAAGGCAGCTATCCAATTTCCTGAAGGTTTCTGGACCGAATCGACAGTTCATGACTGTGTGAGACAGCTCTTGAATCTAGAGGGTGTCACAGTGGATCGGCAAGTGTGGGAAGGAGCTGTGACAGAATTGAAGAATGAATCATTGCAACAGTGGATTCAGTGGAGTGGAGTTACAGGAAATGTGGTGAGTCTGGATGAAATGGGATGGTTAGGTGCCTGGTAAGATTTGAATAGAATTGATGAGTTGTAGTTTGGGATTGTTGTGTTTTATATTGATCGCTATTGTGCATCGGATCCGGATAGCACTGCGAAATTCTCATCCAAAACGAAACTGTCATGTTTCATTCAACAAACAAAAGAGAAAGCACATCACAGATGATGATAGAGATAGCCGATCATGACTGCAACACCCATAGCTACAATCGCTGCTACCATCGTTCTGTGTGTGAACGAAACGTGAGATACACACTACAGTTCACATTGAGGAAAAACAAGTACACTGTTACAACAATCCTCTTTCTCTCCAGCAGGAGATACGCAGACGGAATAAGACACATCAGCAGGATTCGCTGTTATGAAGGAACCAACAATATGGAATCCAAAGGATATTGGTAAAACGAACATCTAGAGTTACCTTTTCACAGGGGCACGTTTTGATCAAATCCCACTACATATGAATCTCAACTGAAACAACGGACACTTGAAGCGATCTTTTGCTTCTCACTTTCTCCCTTCGACTGCATAATTGTATCCAAAACATCTCCGTTCACGGTATATGCAACTACTTGAAGCTTGTTTCTAAGCCTAAGTTCTTTTCAAAAACAATACCTAGTAGGAAGATCTGTTTCCAGAAGATTATTCACGGTCTTGGTATCACAACGAACTGCATCATCAATAACGGCCACCATCCATACCACTAACGAGCTTTGAACCATTACTTTGGAGAATAAAGCGAGTAGGCTTCACAGCATAAAGCTCTTTTTGGTTAGAATTGATGCAGCAAACAACCTGGGAATAATAACTCCAACCATTTCATACAGTTTTACTCCCATTATTACGGACTCTAAATGCTACAATTGACTCGTTCTCCTTTTGTACTACAAATTACACGAAAACAGGGATTTCCTTACGGAAAATGGTAATTCGTTCTCTTGGTGCAGTTGAAATTACTCTAGGAGAGTTCATCGAAGCAAACAATAAATACTGAGAACAATTGGAACAACATGAAACTCCTCATTTCAAAGGATTAATTTGATTAGAAACAAAAAACGTTAAAAGACAGTAACAGATTTCACAATGGCCCTGCAGTATTTCCTTTCTTCATTGGCAATCTGCACACAAAGTTCATGAACTGGAATTACAGGGATCATATCACCAATGCCTGTACATTAGAAATGGACCATAAAAACTACAATCTAGATGGAGATTTGTGTTTTCTACATCATAAAACACTGTAACGACTTCATTTGATGCCTGCTTCTGAATGGAAACGATGTCGTCGTCACAAAACCACTTCACACAAATCTTCACATGATCACCGTAAGTAAATGACCATAACGAATGATCCACTTGAATCTCTTCCTTACAGTCATCCACATACGAATCACGATAATAGGCATCTATTCCCAACTGTACTCGACACTCTCCCAGAATATCATCTACCGTTCCTTCAATGAGTATAGGATGTGGGTATTGGAATGAGGCATCATTCTTACCCCATTTTCCTAATTGTAAAAAATGACAAAAAAAGAAACGATTATGGAATACCGTTGCAATAACAGGATGAGAGTCACTATGAGCCTTCTTTAACATCTTCTGCTCATAATCTTCACACTAAGGGTTATAGAATCCACGAACTTGTACAAGAGACAGAGATTCTTCTGTTGACGTAGCAGTAAACAAAAGAGAATCCGGCTGAAGTGGAAGAATCAAAGGGATTGATACATATCGAGAGGTCACAGCAATAAGAGAATATGTATCAAGAGGAGGAGGGCACCATACAGAACGAGACATCCAAGTCATCACATGAGTGGAAGGAAGGGACTGAGGAAAACAATGAAAAGTGGAACTGGCTGACAAGGAGAGAATCGGAGTGAGCGTGGATCGAGAAGAGAGTGTATTTAGGAGTTGATGGAGAACAGCAGTACTGGATGTTATCACAGTCAAATGTGTAGTATCATTAGGAATCGAACGAACTAAGATACTGATATCCTCTGATACATCGTGACTGAGTGGATACTGTGGTGATTGAAATGAATCAGAAGGACGATCTCCTGGAGGATACTGAGCTATTGGAGAAGGTAAGAATTGAATTGAAGATACCTGCTTCTCCTCTAAATGCCATTTGTGAGGAACAAGAAGAATCACAGGAGCATCCACATCATTGGAGTGAACAACGATCTCAGAATCATCACTATCGTTCATTCCCATTTTTATGCATACAAAACAATACGACGCTTGAATAAAGGACAATCGATTGTGAATGTCTCATATTCTCCTCCTTCACCACATGGATTACAACCATAAATATCACTAATATGAAGAAGATAGGATTCTAATTCTTGGAGGGTTTTCCCCACATGACGTCGATCTAGACCCATAGCTGCTGTTTTGATGATAACAGCGACCATCCCATCTTCAATCATATTACGAAGGAGTGATCGTTGCTCTCTTTCCCAAAGATACGCAACAGATATCAGATTCAGACGAGAACATCTGAGGTTTAAGCATGAACCTTCCTTTACACATTTTCTACACGTTCTCGCTGGTAGTTTGATAGGATCGCTCCACTTGATACACCTTCAACTTCGGGGAACTGCTCCTACAAATGAACGATGGTCCTTACACGCACTTTCACTTTCTTCAAGGCGAAAAATAAGTCTTCCACTTCATCTCCAGAGCGAGGCTTATATTCCATCTCCGATTCGAGACAGGTTCCACAAATCTTGAAACGTAATAGAGGTATCTCCATTGCTTCAGCAATTGCCTTAATATTACATTAATCAACTAGGAAAACATCAATAGCCGTATGACCAATGGTCTGATACATAAATGAATCCAATTCATTGACACTTTGATTTTCTATATAATTAACCAGTCAATACAAATAGAAACCAGGCAAGAGATTTACCAAACACACAATCTCATGTCCACGCTTGACACATTCCAACATATTATAGCAGGAATCCTTCCCTCCACTTAGAAGAGCAGCAATCTTCATTCAAGTTGCGTTAATAGACTCTATCCGAAGAATTAGAAGGAAAACAAATGATACCCATAATATCCCCGATTTCTGACATCGGATTCAAATGTCCCTATCATCATAACTATGGAGTTGGAGACGGAGAATATCACAAATTCGATTAAGATTCCTCTGAGTGCATCGGATGAATACATCCAATTGTTTGTCGATGAACTGGAGGACGATCCTACAAGTCTGATCTCTCTTCTCTTTGATGAGTATGTCCCTCCAAAGTACTGGATTCAGATTGCTGTATATGTTGTTTGAAAGGGTCATTCTATAGATTGGGTATTACAGTCTCAAGAAGTATGATCAGTTTTTGAAAATTATTGATACTATCCTGAAAGATGAGAATTATGATAAATTCCGAAATGAATACGAGAACAAGCTGGTTCTTATGAATTACCGGATTGCCTATAAAGTTTGGATGTTGAAGTTGATTTATTGGGTAGTTAAAATCAAATACACTAACTTCTGAAGAGTACAAGAAATATGTAGAGGATTTTTCCTATGATCATTTGTAGGACTTGGATTCGAATCCTCTCATTAATTGGGAAGGTCAAGACCGAAACGCATCTGCAACTGCTCTTGCTTTGAAGTGTATCTATTGTCTTCGTTCTGTATCTTGAACTAACATTGAATCACCTATAGGATGATCTGAAGAATGCATTGACGTTCATGCGACATGCTTTGGATCGAGATCGAACATGCTTGCTTTCCAGTATTGCTGCTGCTCTCTATTACATTCAAACACGTAACTTCAAAAATGCTATCAACGCCTATCAAATGGCACTGATCTGTCGATGTCCTCTTCTTCTCTCATGTTTAGCTCATCCTGATTCTCCTGCTTCTATTCGTGTAGGAGTTGCTTATTGCTTCTATCAGATGGGAAACTACAAGAAGGCCTTCAAAGCACTTGATCGAGCCTTGCAGCTGGACCCTACTTGTGAGGAAGCCCTTGCCATGAAAGCTTCACTCCTTCGTACCGCTCCGGATCTCACTTCCCAAGAACGCATTGTGGCCTCACTTCAGACAGTGAAGCAGTTATATTCCGTGAATCCTAAACATCCTGTGGCTCTGAATTACATCGCAGACCACCACTTCTGGAGCTGGATTTCTGTTCCAGATGTGACAGTCCGCGTTCAGCGAGGTAGTGACCGTATTGTAGTATCAGGAGATTGCAGTGGTTTGGTGCGTCCTGCTCATCCTCTTCGGATTAATGGAGTGGTGTGTCATGTGAAAGCAAGTCGTGATGCAGTGGAAGAGCATATGATTGTTCTCGCTAGTCCATATATGGGTGAAGATGTTGATAGTGCTGAGCTTCAAGTACGCGATACAGATAAGAGCTTGGAATATGCTCTGGAGAGTATAAGACATGCTAACATGTCATCTGTTCGTTCTGAGGCAATGGAGTTGGCAGGACGTTGTTATCATGTCAATGGGAACTGGAACAAAGCACGAGAAATGTACGAGAAGGCATTACGAGCAAATAAACGGAATATCCTAGCTCAGTATGAAATGGCTCAAGTGTATTTAAATATGGTTTTTCTTACAATATAGTTCAATTCATTTCTCTTCTGTTAGCAAAACGAAGAAGGAGAAGGAGGATCTTAGGAATCAAGCACGTTCATATCTGTCCTCTTGTACTCAGTATGGTGGAACCAGCCATGAAATCACATTCCTGGCTGCATATCTTCAATTTAAGAGTAATGATTGGACGAAGGCTTTGGGAACTGTAGCTTCGTTACCTGAGGTAGGAGTAAACAGTATTTTTTACCGTAGCATCCTGATCAGGTATCGCCTCGAACCTATCTTAACACACAACTGTTGAAAGCACAGTTGCTACAAGGCAATTTTCAAGTGGCTACTGATCTGCAGAAGGCTCGTGTGTTGTATGAGTCTTGTGTGAAGCTGGCTGCTGGTACTCCACTAGCGACCTCTCCACTTCTCTGGAATAATATTGCTGTATTGCGTCTGGCTCTGCATGCGAAGGATGATGCTCTTGTAGCTGTGGACGAGGCACTGCGATTGAGTTGTGGAGAAGTTCATGTGAGTCTGGAGAACCGTTCGGTGTTGGATCTGACTCCAGATGAGTGGAGTACCGTGTTACATGAAGCTATCAACGTGACTCTTATATACAATTATGCAGTAATTCTTGATGAGAAGGGTCGTGAGGAAGAGGCGAAACAAGTGTGGGAAGCAATTCAACGAGAAGTTCCTCAGTACTATGAATGTGAGTTGCGATTGGTGAAGCAGATGATTCGTCACAAGCAATTAGATGAAGCTGTATCACGATTAAAATGTTTATGTTCAGATCTTGAGAGTCAATTGAATGCAGGAGTACATGTGATATGAATTCATTATCATTAGTTTTTAAAGGAATCTCAGACACTACTTACGTATGTGACGAGTTGCTATACCGACTGTCTATGTCTCCTTGCACACACCCTTGCTCAAAAGAATCGTCCTGAAGAGGCTGTGTCGATAATTACTCGTTCGTATCTCTCACGTTCTCGTCAACATGATTTATACCTCAATCTTCTACTATCCAACATCTACTTACAGATCTCTCGTACTGATGACCCTCACAATTACTTCCGTGTTGCTTCTGAGATGATACAACGCTCTCTTCGAAAGAATCCGTGTAATGTATATCTGGCGAATGGCTGTGGTCTTATTTTACAACGTACAGGAAAGCAACAAGCAGCTATGCAAGTCTTTAAGAAGGTTCGTGAGAGTGCATTAACCTATTCAGCTTGTTGTGTGAATGTGGCCCATATGTATTTACTGGATCAACGGTATCATGATGCTACTGGTCTCTATGAAACAGCTCTGCATCTTGAAACAGGTCAACATGATGTCAACTTATACTTGTGTCTTGCATTAGCATTGATGCGTGGAGGCAATCATAAAGAGGCTCTGGAAGTGTTGACACGTGCTCAGCAGATGGATCCTTCTGTAGAAGTATGAATCGATCTTAATTCTAGAATGAACAGATTCGTTATGATCTGGCTGTGTGTCATGCTGATCATGCTGAGACACTCTTCAAGAAGGTCTTGTATTATCACACCCAGAACTTTGATTCAATAACTCAGAGATTTACCTGCTGTGGCGGTATTCGAGATACGAAGGGCTGCCAGATGCGCAGTCAACGTAAGCCAGGAGAACTTACCCAAGCCGAAGCATCACTTCAGGAAGCTATTAGTGGCTTAAGTGACATGCAGCTGCAGAATAATGGGATGTAAGTCTTGAGGTATCGAGTGATACATAGTGTGGAGAGTACACGAATTGAGCAGCAACTGGTGAGATGCAAGAGTCTATGGGACCAGCGTGAACAGCAGAGAACATTGGATAAGGAGCTCCAAGATATCCAGGAAAAAGCCACCCAGACTTCTGTGGATAAACAGAAGCTGTTGGAGAAGCAACGACAAGAAGGACTTCAGGCAGAGCGTGAGAAGCGTGAACAGGCACAAAGAATCGAGCAGATGGTCGCTGAAGAGAAGCGTCGTTTGGCATTATCGCTACAGGCCATCAGTGCTACAGAAGTTCCACGGGAAGAAGGACGCAGGACTCGAGCTTCGAAGTCCCATGGTGTGCGTGCGTCGCGAGCACATGCGAATCATGTGGAGGAAGATGAGATTGTGGAGAGCAGCAGTAGTGATACGGATGATAATGGAGAGATGAGTGATGAAGAGGTGGCTACGATGCATCGGGATGTATTTGGTGGTGACAGCGAGAGTGAAGATGAGGATAGTGAACCTACTCGAACCAATCAGGATCGGAACCCGAAGAAACGTGTGAGAGCTGTGGAGAGTTCCGATGATGAGAGCGAAGGTGAAAAGAGACCTCGTATTGAAAATGAAGAGGTTACTAACAAGCCAGATCTGGATAAGGAAGAAGCTCCAAAGAGTGAGACAAAGCAAAGTGAATCTGCTGAAGACACTGTGGCCAAGGAAGTAGATGACCTATTTGGAGACGAAGACTCGGATTCAATTGTTTGTTAGAAAACAAGACATAAGCGCAGTACAGAGTTACTTACGACAACGACTGAAGGAGAATCCACCGCAAGCAGCAATGATTAGAATAAGGAGAATTACGATCACCAATACCACAATCAGTGCAGTTACACGAGCATTCTGCCACCACATCCTGTTCTTCAGACTACGGGTTTCAGAATGGAAGATGAAGGCCTGTTGGTCTAAATCTCGTGTCTTTTCAGCAAGTTGATCCAGCTTCTCTCCACGTCCCAGAACTTTATCTACAGTAATACAATAATATCGACTGTACCGATGTTGTCAACCATCACCTCCTTCACTTCCTTAATCTGACCACGAACATGTGTGATAGTATCGGCAGAAGGATCATTATTGTAAAACTCCTAGAACACAATTACAAAGATACTTAACATCGTACCATTCTCTTCTCCATAACCTTCGAGAACTCTTCGTTCATATTGTTCTCAATGGCTGTTTTAATTGTAGCTCCGTACATCTCTTCGAAACGATTCTTGATATCGTTCAAATATGCAAAAGGAATGCGTCTCTTGGAATCGATATCTGCCATACACATATAAACAACATCATCGTCCACAATGTAATGAAAAACGTACCTATGGATAAAGCCATCTCGAACTCATATACTTATCGTATACAAACGACATCTTCGTGTCTGTGGGTTTTACCTTATTGAGAAGGACCCGACCAATCGTTGGAAAATTTCCAGGAGTCATTTCCTTTTCAGCAAGCACTACTTTTCCTCGAGCAATCAGCGAATAGCTATCTAATCAGAAATTATCGTAGATCCCTACAGAAGGGGCATTCTATCACAAATATTGAGTGTCGAAGGTATCCGAAACAGTCGAAAACCACGGGAATAATATGAGGGATCCCAAGTCCTTATTTATCTCAAGATATGAAGTCAAACACAATTATTGAGATCCAATGTACAAGTTCGCTGAAGTTATCAGGCACGGAGGTCCGGAATGCATCCGGTACATGGAACAGATGGGAGTTCCTTCTATTTCTCCCAAACAAGTATTCGTTTATTCTGTAACTTCACTCATAGATTCTTGTCCGCATTCATGCAGCTGCTGTAAATCCGGTAGATACGTATATTCGTGAAGGCGGTCATCCAATGTCTCGATCCTGTCCCTATGTCCCTGGTCTTGATTGTGGGGGCGAAGTTCTTTTGGTAGGGAAGGATGTCACAGAGTTTAAGAAAGGGGATCGTGTGTTTTCATGCGGTTCTGTATCGGGGACATATGCAACTCACGGTGTTTTTACTGCTGACCAGCTTTTTCGACTACCCGAATATTTCACCTTTAAAGATGGAGCTTGTATCGGGACAGGGTATTTCACTTCTCTATAGTATCTTTTGAAAATGCTACTTATTTCTAGTGCGTTACAGTGTGCACATGCAATTGGAAATAGTTGCATCTTTGTTCATGGTGGGAGTGGCGGTGTTGGAAGTAGTCTTCTGAAAATTCTTCTTAGTATGCGCGAAGTCAAGAGTGAGTGTAAGAATATGAAGATCATTGCTTCTTGCAGTCGATCGGATGCTGAACGAAAACTCAAGGAAATGGGTGTAGATATTGTTGTAGACAGAAGTCAGTCTAACTATATGGACCAAGTCCACAATGCTAACGACGGTAAGGGCCCAGATGTGATCTTTGAGATGCTGGCGAACATCAATCTTCCGAAAGACTTGGTACCCTATTGGATTAATTGTAATGAGTAGGAAGTTCTAAATAAGGGAGGTGAAGTGATTGTGATAGGTGATCGTGGTCCTGTCACTATCAATCCTCGTGTTATGATGGAAAAGGGTACTTCTGTAAAAGGAGTGATGCTCTTCAACCAAACTGTATTCATGTTTACACTTTTTCACGAATAGGCTCAACAGAGACAAGAGGCTCTGAATCTTTTCTATGAATTGGCGGATGCATATCATTCTATGATGCGTCCTTTGATTTCCTATGAGTACTCTCTGAAAGATGCTGATAAGGCACATATCGAAGTTATTAACCATAAGCGTGCTGGATGTGGTCGTATTATCATTAATCCTGACTTGTTATGTGTTTGTGAACAGTCACCATTCTATTGTACAGCAATTAAACCTTTCTACAGTTCAGCAGGAGAGGTGTAATCTTCTTGAATGCATCTTCAATTTCAGACTGTTTCTATAAGTAAGACAAAATTACAACAAGAACAGTAGCTCCAGTGACAACTACTTTTCCAGACACGAAGATTAGAAGAACCACTTTTGGCTCACTCATTCGATAAATCAATCCCGAGAACAGCTCCGGTTCATACTACAAATCAACTATTCGCTACAACCAAACAGTTGTAAATTCAATATGGTCTATCGATAGACCTTCCAAACGAATGGGAAACTTGCAATCACCCACAGCCACCATATTGTGGATTCGAGGTGTTGTATCATCTTGCTTCAAGTTACCAATGCATTTCTAGGATTAATTATTCCAATCAGTGGAGACAGAGAGAATTTCAACGAACTTCTTTGCCGCCAATTTCACTTCCTCTTCACTTTTAGTTCCTGCAAGGACAATCTTTCCAGATTTGAATATTAATGCTGTGCATCGTGGATCACGGATCCTGACGATTAGAGCACCAAATCTCTATCTCATCAATATGAAAGAAAGAGCGTACCTTTGGATTATATTCGGCATTCCGGAGTTTCTTCATCACATCTTCCAGATTCACCGTCTTATTGATATTGATTGTTGCCACAATGTTACTGTAAGTTCAGAAACCACTCCAACTCCTTACTGAATGGTATAATCGCGAAAACAGGATACTTCTTCATGGCCTCCCAATTGGCCTGAAGATATAAAGTCACTATTTGTGCGGTTCAGACCAAGAGAATCCATAACTCCAATGTAGCGCGAGCTTTGTTTTTGAATGAATGGCTAAAAGCAAAAAGATCGGCTGTCGAAGCGCTTGAATCTGGCACAGTTGGTTCTCACTATTCCAGCTTTCTTGTGTTTGGCAGTTCAATTTCCACCACCATCTCCTTTTCCTATCAAAACAAACAAACTAATGACAACAATTGGCACATTCGCAGCCATTCCCATTACCACTACAAGAGTGACAGTGATTACAACAACTCGATTGTTCTTGCTCTTGCTCTTCCAGTGCCTTTTTCACCTTTTCCTGACATATATCGCATTGGTTTCGACACATCCAGAATATCGCTTTACTAATGTAGTATTCACCATCAGCATCATCTAAACATTAGTTGAGGCAAATTCTTATCTACAGTATTTCCAGAATCGCATTACACAAGTAGTCTGATCATCAATCACACTTGCCGCATTTTCTAACAGACCCGATTCGATTTCTCGAATTCAGTTCATTTTCATCTTACCTACCATAAAACTCAGAACCCACAATTGGTGCTTCTTGGTACTTTATCGTAGCCTCTCCCTATTCTAATACCTAAAATGTCTTTATTACAGTAACAGGCTTTCCTTCGACAATGAAGACGGTACAAGGGTCATAAGGCATATAGGAAGCTATTCTTGATGCCCATTCCTTTTATTTATCACTGATAAGAATTATTACTAGAAGTGGAAGGAATGGCCTTGAAGCCTTGCATTTCACACTATATTTAGCCGTTTTACAGGTGATAATCTCCGGATTACCCGACATATCTTAAACTTGAATAATCAACAAACCAATGAAAGAACTGTTTGTTACACTCTTACACAGAATACCTGGCATGTTTTATCATCCGATACTGATGCAATATACAACATCTTATCCTTTA
>NW_014569325.1:0-19012 GCF_000743755.1 Blastocystis sp. subtype 4 | reverse complement strand
TGAGGAATTGAGCCTTGTCTCCAAGGACTGATTCAATATTCAGAGCCATTCGGTGGATAGTTGAGTAATTCACATCTATTCCTAATACCGCAAAGAAACGACGAAAACCGCGATTTCCGTCTTTGATTGATATCGCTCTGTATCGAGTAATACAGCAATTCAATGAGTGAAAATGATAAAAGAGAGGACCAGCAACCTATCAGAATATCATTCATTTGTAGACATTCCAACACGTTTCTTGCTTTTCGTTGAATGGAACGTATACAAACCGAGGGTAAACTAAATCCATCTTTATCGGCTCTGAATCTGTCGAGGGATATAACTTCAGACACAGAAGTGGGAAAGGAGTGAAAATATAATATACAGAGGATCTGCAAAGAATCAGACACGAAAATGGGAGGGAGTATTCAAATTGAACTTGATAGGAATTCTATTTCTGTACCAAAATACTCAACATCTGTTAAATCAAGTGATCTCATTATGAACCATGAAAACGGTTCTGGGAGCAATATCGAGGAAGTAATGAATCAATCGATAAGTGTAATTATTTGAAGGAACAATGACAAACAGATTATTGCTGATTTGGATGGAACTACGTCACCTGGGGATATACCTTCTGGAACAAATGTGGATGGCGATGATGCAAGTTATGGAACTCCTTCAACAACCAATAGTTATACTGAGGGAGAGAGTATGCATGAAAGAAGAGTGTCGCATATTCAAGGGAAAGAATTAGAATCTATGGATCTAGCAGAGTTGTTATCATTATGCAAGACGTATCGGAATCGTGTCGCTGAATCTGCGAATCCACAGGATGTGGTATCCCTACAATTGATAAACGAGGTTCTAGCAAGGAAAATCGAAGCCTCAGCAACATTTCGAAATCGTCATACTATCACGGAATCTACTCCGTTGGAACCTATCAAAGAACAAATTGAGAGTGATAGTGAGAAAGAAAATATCTTAGAGAAACAGAATCTTGCCGAAAGAGTGGAGAAACGGTTGTTGGGAGCGATTGAGCGAGGAATTGAAGAATCGGTGAAGAACGCTATACATCCTGATATTGATTATCATTTAGAACGGGTTCGAATTGATATTGGCAAGGTCACTATGGTGAGTAATGGAGATGAAGGCGATTTAGTCGTCCTTCCAACTGAACCCGTCTCTCCTCTATCACTTCCTCCTCTAAGGATACAGAAACGGGATCAAAATGGTTCACAAACTATAGATTCGAAGCGGTTCCGTGATAATTGTTAATGTTGCTTGTACTCTATGTTTGACATGTTTGTTCACAACAATCAAATTCTATCGAAACACATAGCCTGATGTAAATGAATTAAACAAGAACGCGATTGATAGGAAGACCCCCAGGAGCACAAACATCCTTGGCTACCTTACCCTTGGCGCCATCAGTAATATCAAACTCAACCTATAAATAACACCATACATATTCTTCTACCTTTTCTCCCTCCTTCAGAAATCTAAATCCGCTAGACTTGATAGCTGTCTGGTGGACAAACACTAAACATAATTCGATAATCTATACTCTTACCATCAGTCGAGAAGTCGGGATTAGCATCAGGAATAATGAAACCGTATCTGAACGTCACAGTCAACAAACAAACTATACCCCTTCTTGTTGTTGAACCATTTCACAGTTCCAGTGTAAACAGAACGCATGAAAGTTGCGGTCTTCTAGCAATCACTTAGGTACCTGACAATTCTTACAGGAACCACCATGGTAGAAGACTTCAGAAGACTGAACATCGTTGACAGGTTGAAATTAGTTTTTTCTACTCACCATCCATTTCTGCCAATAACCATGGGAACTGAACAGTTTCTCTCTTTTCATCATCCGAAGACATTTCTCTCCTTTTGAGGTGTTTTCTTTTGTTGCTCCATATCTGCAACGAGTTGGTACAATATGGAGGAAAGAGAAGGATTACCATTCTCTCCTATCAAGCCAATACGTTTGTTGAAACAAATAAAGAAGGATTCCAAAGATTATTACTCCTTGTTGGAGTATAAACAAAACAGAACACAATAGCCAAGTAATATACAATGGAAATCATATTAAATAATCCAGGGATCGTCCTCAAAGGCTCCACGAACAGGTTCTGGATTCCATGTGAAACCAATTACATAGAGTTTGTCATCATTCAATTTCGTATCACCATATGACGACACATACATTGACGAAGGAGAACTCATTCGAAATGAATCACCCTTCAAGTTATCACATCCTTTGACTGCTGGCGAGTGGATAAGTGACGGAATCAAATCCTGAGGAGATAACGGATACAAAGGTGACGAAGGACGAGGAATGCTAATTACAGGAGTAGTACGGGTATTAAGAAGACGAAAGTCAGTAGTAGAGATATACTCTAGATCCTGAGTACCCACATCACAATTGTTGCTATATACAACAGGATTGATAATGGGAAAGCTCGGAGGAGGAGGAATCATCTTATATAGACTATTTTCGATTCCTACAGAAGTTGATGTCGAATATGAACTCATCTCGCCATAGTCTCGATTACGGCGACTTTGATCTACTGAATGTATTAGGGGTGGTACCATAGACCAGAAAGCGGAATAATTCTCTCGAAGTGCGGCATCTTCATAGACTAAGCCTTGGTGCACATACGGACTAAGGTACTGTTGACAGCATGCTACAGAATTGTATTGTAAAGGCAAAAATGAAGGATTGGGTGGACAAAGAGAGAGCGTTGGTACCAAAATGTATCCACTCTTTATTTGGTCTGGTTCTGTTCGCCTTCGCTTTTTGTCTTCGGAAGACAAATAATCTGGAACTGTATAGTCACACTATACGTTCATTCTCCATTCTTACATCATACGCTTCGTTTTAGGGGCTGTGACTGTTTTGTCTTATTCATAGGACGCAAAATTTGTTGAGAGTCTCCTGGAGTTGTGGAGAACGAAAATAACTAACAAACAAACGCACAACTCGTCATATGACCACAATTTCCACGTTTTATCATGAGAACAAGATACGACTCCCACTTTATTTGTTAGAATATCCACACCTGACACTCGGCTGTCATGTCCTTCGAGAGTCTTCAAACAACGATAGTTTCGTGTTGACCAGACTAAAATATAAAAATCCAACGCTATTATGTACCTTTCACAGTTCGATCGAAGGAACCAGAAACAAGGAATTCTCCCGTTGTATCATAAGCAATATCAGGAACAACACTATTATGTGCAGGAATCGTGTAGATGGATTTCTGTTTCCGTAAATCCCAAATCTTGATCGTATTATCATCACCCGAAGTAGCAAACTACACATCAAAATGCATCCCGAACAGTTACCTGAAACCCATTCGGAGAGAAACGGCAACTTAACATTCCTTTCACATGACCCTACCATTCATCCCTCTTTCTACTCCTACTTGTAGCACAGAGATACTTCTTCCTGTTCTCAAATCCCAAATCCGACACACGCCTGATTGATCACTTGTTGCAACGACACTCCCATCACACTGGAAATCAATTCCCATCACTTCACGAGCATGCCCATCCTGTAACAGTAACTGCTGACCTGTCTCTACATCCCAAAATCGGAACGATGTATCATAACTAACAGTTCCACAGTACAATCCTTCCATCAATTCTCCAACACACAACCTACCACTTGGATGAAAAGCAACAGCAGATACACGATTCATATGACCTGAGAGTGTTTGTAGCAATACAGGTGCATTCTGTGAGTACCCCCACAATCGAGCTGTTTCTTCGTCTTATTGTATTCAGTATTCACTTACTATCTGAAGAAGCTGTAGCCAGAATAACTCCTGAATTCTGTCCATCAACCTCACCCGTAGCAGAGCATGTTAGAGTGGATAAAGGACTCCATGCAATACTACAAACACGATCTGAATGTGCTTTCCAGGAGTGAAGCTGTGTACTTTTCGCTAAACTCCATAAACGGACTTCTCCTCCAAAACAACCTGTTGCTAGCAGACTCGATGGGAAATTAGGATTTGTTGAGTTCACTCTACAACAGGAAATGGGTCGCTCCGATCCAAATTGCGAACTCTCCACAAACAGGTTCTACAGGAAAGATAAAAATCATATCATACACTATATTTGTCCCATAATCCCTTTACAGCGATCTCATTCTCTGCTAGTTTTTGAAGATCGGCTTCTTCTTCTCTTTGTTTCGCTAAACGCTTTTGACAGCTAGAAATAAAACACATCTTACAAAAAATACCGTTTTACTGAAAAAGCGAATATCTGTTTCCTTGCTGCAATCAATGCCGGATCAGCACGCGTGTATACAGTTTCCTTTGGCTCGTTATCTTCATCTCTTCCATCGTCTTTCAGACCTAGAATTTCTCTCTGTAGTGAAATATCTTCCTCCGAAAACGATTTGGTGTCTAATACATGTCTTAAACGCTCTCTTCGGTCTGCAGGTCCCTCTCCAAATAAACAAATGGGTTCACCACAAGCACGAAGCTAGAGTATCAATTCCTCTCTTGATCACAAATCTACCTGGAGTTTCACATCTTCATCAATTGTCGGGACGAATATTGTTTTCTTTCGAAGTTTTGACTCGATACTCTCGAGATTCTCCGCATATCTTTTCTGCTCCAAAAGACTGGACCCAGTGAACACTATAAATTCAAAAATGTCATAAAGAGCGATACTTGGAGGGAATCACAAGAAAAATGTTGGTTGATAAGATAGTTCTCAGTTCTATTGATTTTAAATGGATTGTTTTTGCGATTTCTATTGAAACAATACATATGATTCAACATGCATTCGTCTTTAGTTGTAGACTCTTCTGCCTTTTATTCTATACTATTTCGTTCTATTACATCAACTATCGATGAATGGACTCAGCCGGTTTGAATCTCCAGATTCAGACATTATACTGGTTTTATTTCTGTATTAAACCGCTGTGAACCCCCTTTTCTCTTGAACCATTGTTTTTTGTTACGAATGTTTAGCAGTAACTCTCTTCAGACATTGAAGGTCACCGATGCTCCTAAGCACGATGCCAAGTTCTATAGCACTTGCTTTATGGGAGGAGTACTTTCTTGTGGAACCACCCACACGTTCATCACTCCTCTGGATCTGGTGAAGTGCCGTCGTCAGACGAACCCTGGTATGTACACTTCTCTGTGGGATGGACTGAAGAAGACTGCGAAGACGGGTTGGAACCGTAATGGTATCTACAGAGGCTGGCAACCTACTTGCTTCGGTTATGCCATGCAGGGATTCTTCAAGTTTGGTGGTTATGAGATGTTCAAGGATGTGTACATTAATCTGATGGGAGCTGAGAGAGCGAAGCACTGGAAGAATACAATTTATGTGTCAGCTTCTGCTTCAGCTGAGTTCTTCGCCGATATCTTCCTGTGCCCCATGGAAGCTACGAAGGTGCGTATTCAGACAACTCCCGTGGAGGCCAACTTCCCTACCAAGTTGGGACCTGCTATGAAGGAGATCACTGCTGGAGAGGGAACAAAGGCTCTTTGGAAGGGAATTGTGCCTCTGTGGTGTCGTCAGATTCCTTACACTATTGTGAAGTTTGCTACATTCGAGAACATTGTGGGTCTGTTCTACAAGTATTGCTTCACCAAGCCTCGTGAGTCATACAGCAAGGCTATGCAGTTGACGATTACATTCGCTTCTGGATACATTGCTGGTATGTTCTGTGCTCTTGTCTCTCATCCCTTCGATTCATGTGTTTCTAAGATGAACAACTCAGCTGAAAAGATTTCAATGATGCAGGCTATGAAGATCTTGGGTTGGAAGGGATGCTGGAACGGTCTGGCTACTCGTATTCTGATGATTGGTACCTTGACGGGTCTCCAGTGGTGGATTTATGATACTTGGAAGACCTTCTGTGGATATCCTTCTTCTGGAGGCCACTAAGTCAGTTGTTTAGTGTAATGAACGTAATGTTTTGTTGTTGTCTGTTACAAACACCTGAATCTGTTTCAGTCTTTCGTCGTTTGGACTGTTGGTCCATATGGGTTGTCTATAGTGAGAGTCCTTGAGCATACCTACAGAATGATTGCCTTGCAGCATTTCCTTTTCAATATCGCTTCGAACTGGATCAAAATATTTGTGATTCATCGCTTCCTTCGCTGTCAAACGTTTCTACAATGAATCATTCCATTCACTCCCACTTCACGATCATAAACAAGTGTTTTCTCTAAATAATCGTACAGATCCTCGTTCAAGAACTTCTTCACCCCGTAGGGAGCAAACGAACTCCATGGCTGCTTCTTACTTTCTGAAAGAAGCTTTGCTGCCTCCTTTGGGATTTGGAGTTTGTACTTCTTGATATACTGTCGTAAATCTTCACTACCAAGTACTTCTTCAATCTTCCGTAATTGATCATAATTGTCCTTTCCACGGAAAAATGGGGTTCGGTTAAAAACAACTGCTGCTAACATACATGATAAAGACCAAATATCTAGAGAATAGTCATAGTACTACAGCTCGTGTTCCTAACAAATCCCTACATAGTCATTTGTTAGTAACTCAGGTCCCTTATAATTTCGAGTACTTACTCGAATCACGAGTTTGTTGTCTACCTAAGAGAGATCCAATAGACCTACTTGGCTTGTAGTAGTCTGCAAGACCCCAATCAATAATATAAACATCACGTTTTCGGTGATCAATCAGAATATTCTGCGGTTTGATATCTCGATGAATAATACCATGACTGTGGGAATAGTCTAGACCCTGAAGATGAGAAGAGAAATAAATTCATACAAGGAGGATCTTATAGAAGTAATAGCGAAGATCGTAGTCAGATAGACTGGGATAGAATTCCTACGCATGAAAACTTCATAGGCTACCTGACTTTGAAATCTTTGGATTCGACCCATGTAGTAATGAGACTAGGAGCCTTTGTCTCGGGGTTCTCAACACAACCAAGAAGCTAATCATTATTTTGACCACATTTTAATTACTGGAAGAATAGAAGGACCTCCTGCGAGTTGTTTCATGATCTTTACCTCTCTACCCATAATAAACCTCAAAAATGTGTACCTCAATATTTTCTTGGGTCGTACTGGTTTGAGATATTTGATTCCCACCGGTTCATTTGTTTCCATGTCGATTCCCTTGAATACTTCACTATATTTCCCCTTTCCAACCTTTCGAACAATCTGGAAGCGTTCTGGACTCCTAAATCATCATGAAACACACTACAACACGACATCCAGTCAATGGTCACGGCTTCGTAGTCTGAATAATCAGGAGGCATTTTCTCGACGACATCCGCGTATACACGCGAAACACTCATGTCCCTGGTTTTCGATTGTGGAGAACAAACACAACGAGATATTGTACAGTACAATACAACGATTGCATAATTTAACAGATCCAGTTCATCCCATAGCAGAGACGAACAACTCTTTGTCTCGGACTCCACGTCCATACGAATCAAAGAACCGATTCTCTTTTCCACCATCATACTGTCTCTTTCTAGTTGTTACAGCTTCTGAGAATCGATTACATCTGTTCAGGAAACTGTTCCTCCTTCTCATACAGGCCAAAAGGCACAGTTAATAGAGGATCTGGTTGTGTAGAAGCAGAAGCCGAAAAGAGAGGTGTTGGGATGGAATCCACTACTGTGAGTGGAGTATTTGATGACTGAGAATCCACTACTGTGAGTGGAATGTTAGACGACTGAGAATCCACTGGTAGAAGAGGCTGTGCTACTTCTGTGAGTGGTTGAGGAACGAGAGGGAGAGGAGTCGATGGAATCAGCGGCTGTGGAGTGTTTGATGATGGCTTCGATGCTGAATGTAGAGGAATAGGAGCTATCAAAGGAGCTGGTGTTGATGTGAGAGGAGCTGGTACTGACACAAGTGGAGCAGGTGCTGAAATGAGTGGAGTAGGTGCTGATGTAGGAGGAATAGGCGATGGCTTGTGGAGAGCTGGGGCTGGTTGAGCTGAAACAGTTGGACGCGATACAGACACTTCCATACGCACTCGCTTGGCTTCTGATTCACTACTATGATTTCGATCACGCACAACAGCTCCTCGAGGCGTCAATGGCGAACCTGTCTCAGCCACACTTCGCCTCTTCGCCTCATGACGTCGTACACACTCTGAAATCTCCTTTCGACGTGAGAGAATCGCTGTTCCTTATCGCATATTCTCAATCTTACCTCGAAGTATGGGCTCAGTCAAACCCACTTCCTGTTCCCAACCTGAATGATATTCAGGTCGAGAAGCCAATCCAGTAACCTCTACCGCATAGTGTAAAGCAGCAGCCGCTATCAGATCAGGAGGATACTCAACACACAAAGCAGAATTCAAACTGCTGTTGAGAACACACAATTACCAATACCAAAAACGTAAAAAATAGCGTATACAGTCGGAAACTCCTTGCGATTTCCCTGAGGTACTTTTCGTTTGTTCAAAGAGTGCATCGACTTTGGTGGGGGTGAGTTCTACTGATAGGTAGACAACAACACGACACTACCGAATGCCTTCTTACACATCTTATTCACGTAATTGTGGGGGATGTCTAGCCGTAAATCAAAGTTGATTCCGGCAAAAAGAATGCATTCCATTCTTGGTAGTCTGTATACCATTTCATTCATTCTCTAGAAGTAGAGGCAACTAGGAACCTTTCACAGTTTGGTTATCCATACATCTCTCCTCCTTCGGCTCCATCTTTGACCATACCTCCTGCGTATCCTTTAGAAATCTCTCAATCTTATGAGATAACGTTCGTTGAGAATCTTGGATCTTCAGAACCAAGTAGCAACTTGCTAACGCAACGTCCTAAAACTCAGCACCATGATCTGAGCATACAGTATATCTGTATGGGGCAAAATCATGGGTTGCATAGAACTTTTGGAAAACCAACTTACAGTAATGGTTCACTTTGTGGGACGTTCACATTAAGGATCACCCGTTCAAAACACACCACTTTTAACAGGATATATGAAAAAATCGACATCCTCACAACGACCTTTCAAACACTTCTGAAATTGGCTCATCAACTGCTCGATGAGAATTGAACCATCATACAAGGCTCTATCGCTGTCACTTGTCAACTCTTAGTTCCTACAGAATTCTTCTTTCCTTTTCCACGGAAACTTCCCCATGTTGAGAATAGTTCGGAGACGAACTCATTTCAATAGAATAGCAACGGATAAATGACAAAAACGAAATACAACGAAAAAAGAAAACAACAGTACTACAAGCAAGTCTACTACTAGATAAAGGAAAATACTTTCCAAAGGTAATAGAGAGATGCAAGAGTAATGGTTTTGTGATTCTGGAAAGAAACGAACTGAAACGATCGAAAAACCACGGTTATGTTGACAAGCAGAATCAACACCTTCTATTTCAGTCCAACTCATATTAAGGAAGTCGTTAGGAGTTGTCTGTATGATTGATGAGGTTTGGATTGTTCGACGTGTTATCTCAATAGTTGCCATAAGGACTGACTTTGTGTCTATATTCTGCTATATAAGGTTGATAGGCTCCTTATAAAAGATATCTATGATATTCCTTTGAATTCCCAAAATAGATACTATTTCTTGTCAACGGTTTTTTGGCAATAGAATGGTAACAGGACGTTTATCTGTGATTTTCAACAACAAGGAATATCCTGTTTCCTATAATGACTCGACTAAGATCGGTTGGTTGAAACAGTATTTGAGCGTAGAGTAATTCGCTAAGCATAAGGATTTAGGATGAAATTCGATTAGCGCCCAATGATATGTGTATAGTAATTGATGGAAAGGTAGTCAATGAAGGGAAATCTTTTCTTGAAGCCAAAGTAGGTCCGTCTTCTGTGATCGAAATATACAAGAAATTGAAGCAATGCTTTGTAACTGTCGATTTTCGTGGTCAAACCCACGAGCTCGTTGTATGTGAGAATTGTCTTCTGCAGCAAGTCGTTATGGAGGTTCTTGTTACTTTGTTGTCCTTCTTTTGATCTATAGCAGAAAGAAGGACTTGACGATCAGTGGACTCATTATGCGTTGACACTGCGAGGATCCATTCTTTCGAACCATACGACAGTTCGAAAACTGCACTTGGAACGTACAGATATTCTAAAGATGATTGAAGGGATCAGTCTTGTTATGCCTCGTCCATCAAATATGTCAGATTCTACAGTTCCAGATGTTCATTTTCGGCGTAGTATTCGTGATAGTTTAAATTCTCGTGATTCTCACAATTCTTCTGTAGTAATAAATCAGGTGATTATGCAAGAACTCCAGGATTTACGTGATGAAATGGAGATGATGCGAGGTTCCACGATTTACAACAGTGTAACTTCAATTGATTCCAATGATCCTGCCTCTTCTTCTACAAGGAGTTCAAATGAGTTAGCTCTTCTTCGTAAGAAAGTGAATGCTTCTGAGCAGTCTTTCCTGAGTGCAATGGAGGAGCTACGTCAACAGTTGGCTGTTGCAGAGGCTGAATTGGAGACAGTGAAGATTACTGTGAGTAATCTCACAACAGCAGTTATTACGCAAGAAACACCAGATAATGCGGCTTTTTCATCGATGCAGTTAACTCAAGTAACAGAACAAGTGGATTCTTTGCGTCATGTGATTGGAATGAATGCTGGGACTTCAAATACAAGTCTCGTTGACCAAATAAGGATTCTGTCAACTCGCTTTCAGACAATTCGCAATGACATTAACGAATTGAGAGTATCAAGTGAAGACACCAGTGAGCGACTTGACAAACTGGAGGAGAATTCAAATGGACATATTCAAGTATCAGCTAGTCCTCAGGACACTGAAGAGAATGATGTTGGCATGGTGTATACACAACTCTTGGATCTGAAGAGTGAGTTAGATGATACGAAACGTAAGCTTACATCTGAATTGAATGATCAAACTTCACAATTTACAAATCGTGTGAGTGAGTTGGAGTCATCAATGGATAATGTCACTCAACGTGTGGAGAATCTGAATAGTGAAGGAATGATGCAGAGGAATAAGACTCTTCAAATGGATACTCGATTGACGAAGGTTGAAAAACAGTTGAGTGAGGTGGAGACTGTGAAAACACGGATTGACAATACGATGCAGAGTATGAGAGAGTTGGAGAAACAGATGGAGGAAATGAATGAAGAGATACAATCGGCCTCTGGCGATATGGAAACTGCAAAGAAGATGGCTGAGGAGGCAGTGAAAGGTGCTGAGGAAGCTCGTCGTATGAGTGAAGATACGATTCGAAGTACTGTAGAAGCGAAGACAATTGTGGATGAAGTGAAGAAGAGTGTAACTGATACGAAGCTGGATGTAATGAATACACTGAAAGAGTTAGGTGGAATGAAAACACGGATTGATGGAGTAGAAGATGACTTGACAGATGTGGAGGATCGAGTGAGTGTAATAGAAGATGGAATGAATCAATTGAAAGGAGAATTGAGTACTGTCAAGGAAGAAGTACTAATTATGAAAGATGATACAGGAGAGCTGAATGGTGAGGTGGTTCATGTGAAGGAGGAAATGGATGTTATGAAGGACGATTTGATACAAATGAGCCAAGATATCCAAACGTTGAATACATCAAAGGATAACTATGTGTCCCTTGATGTATTGGGTTCTTTAGAAACCCAATTAGAGAGTATGAAGAGTGATCATTCTCTTCTTAGTGATGATGTGAATGGTGTGAAGAGTGAGGTTGATGGATTGAAGAAGCAAGTTGAGAGTGATACGAATGGAATGAAAAGTGAAGTTGATGAATTGAAAAAGCGAATTGAGAGTGATGCGAATGGAACGAAAAGTGAAGTAGACGGACTTAAGGCTCAAATTGAAAGTGATATGAAAGAAGAAATGAATTCAATTCAAAGAGAACTGAGTTCAGTCAACATGAATTTGAATGAAATGAAAGATGATTGGACAAATCTTCATGAGAGTATGAATCAAACTAAGAATGATGTGAGTGGACTGAATGAAGAAGTGACAGAACTGAGGTCCATTCACATCAATATTGGTCATATGAAGACTGATATAGAATCAGTACAAGAAGAAATGAATGAATTCAGAAATACAGTGGAGCAGATGAAAAAAGATAATGAACGAGAATCCATCTCTTTGAAGGAAGAATTCAACGGAGAGATGAATGAAGTGAAAGGTGATTTGAATGATTTCCAAGTACGAATAAATGGATTGAGAGATTCTATTGAATGGATGAAGGGTGACATGAATGATATAAGAGGAGGTGTGATTTTCCATGGTGATGTCGATTCAGTAATGAAAGAAGTTGAAGAGATTAGGAATAATGTGAATGATTTGAAGTATGATTTGAGTTCGGTCCACGTTGATGTCAATGCTATGAAAGATGATATGAGTTCTCTTCAGAGTGATATGGATTTTGTGAAGGGAGGACTTGAGACTGTGAAAGGAGGATTGGATGTCATGAAGGGAGAAATGAGTTCTATGAAGGGAGAAATGACTCTTAAGAGTGAAACTGATTCCACTCTGGATCAAATGAGTTCTATGAAGAGAGAAATGGATATGTTGATGAATGGAATCGATGCTATGAAGGGAGAAGTAAGTGTAGTGAAAGAAGGATTGGATTCAGTGAAAGGAGAAGTGAGTTCAGTGAAGGATGGAGCTAATTCAATGAATGATGAGATTAACTCTCTTCGGAGTGATATAGAATCAATGAAGAGAAGTATAGATCCAATGAAGGGTGATTTACAGTCAGTGAAAGGAGAAGTAAGTTCTCTTAAGTGTGATATGGACTCACTGAGAGGAGGAGTTGATTCTGTGAAAGGAGGTCTGGACTCTGTAAAGGGAGAAATGGTTTGTAAACATGAAACTGATTCTACCGCAGATCAACTGAGGTTATTTAAAGCAGATTTGAATTCTGTGAAAGATGAAATGAGTTCAATGAAGGGAGAAGTGGACTCGGTGAAAAGTGATGTCAATTCAGTGAAAGGAGAACTTGACGCTATGCAGCAAGAACTGGACTCTGTAAATGAGGGAATGAACTCAGTGAAGGATGAGGTTGGTTCAGTGAAAGGAGAAGTGAACTCAGTGAAGAGTGATCTAACTGCCGTGAAGGGTGAGATTGATTCAGTGAAGGGAAGTCAGGATTTTGTGAAAGAAGAAGTAGATTCCTTGAAGGGAGAAATTAACACAGCAAGAGATGATATGAACACGATGAAAGAAGAAGTGGATTCACTGAACGAAGAATTGAGTGCAGCAAAGAGAAGTCAGGATTCATTGAAGGAAGAATTGAACTTGGTAAAGACTGAGATGAACCTAAGTAACCATGTAACTACTTCGCTGAAGGAAGAATTGAGTGCAGCAAAGAGAAGTCAGGATTCACTGAAGGAAGAATTGACTTCCATTCACAATGATATGCAAACAGACTTAACACATACTCATCAAGTTATTGATTCTATTCAAGGCAGTATCAAACAACTTGTACAGTCATCAGAAGAGTCATTAAAAGCATCCCAAGAATCACTGAACATGTCGAAAGAAGCCAAACGAGTTGCTGATGCAACTACAGTGTCCTTAGCTCGGAATGTGACAGCTAACGAGACAATTCCTGTATCAGTTCTGAATACTTTGGAGGCTCGCCTTGTGAATGTGGATGAGGAATACTCAGATCTTCATAAGACCGTGAATGAGATGCAGAATGAGATGAAAGCCTTACAAGAGAATATGACGGATACTAACACAAATCTCTCTTCATTCGAATCTACATTGAATGATAACAAGGATACCATCATTTGTCTTGAACACAATTTGTCAGAAATCAAGGAGAATTTGAATTCAGTTATTACAGACATATCTGGATTGAGAAATGATATTTCGAGTTTGAATGATCCTCTTACTGATCTGGAACAACGAATGTGTACAACTGAAGGAGATGTCACATCCACGAAGAAGGAAGTGGATGCGGTTGTAACCAGTATGCAATCCGAGATTGCAACCTTGAAACCTGGTCTTTCGATCGCTATTCAAACAGCAAATGAGGCCAAATCGACGGCAGAAATGGCTCAACGTGTTGCTGAGAGTGCCAATACCACCGTTTCGACGCTAAAGGCTCCTGAACCTCTTCCAGATCTCTCAAAGCGTCAGATCGATTCATTACAAGCTCAAATTCAACGAGTTCAGGAGTCTGTAGTTCGTGTGACTTCAGAGCAGACACTTCTTCGTCAGAGTATCAGTCGAGGTGACGAGGCTCTGAAGAGTCTGCTGGAGCAAACTCGGAAGGACCTTATGTTGTCTGAGAGTGAACTCCAACAGTCTTGGGAACGAGAGAAGGTGGCGATGCGAGAGGATGTTGCGCGTATCGAAGAACTCATAGGAGGAACCAATCCTCAGGAAACGAATCAACAGTTGATGGAGACTCTGGAAGTTCGCTATCATGAGGTGGAGAAGTTCATTCAGGATTTTTCTTCGCTACAGCAAAGTGTTCAATACCTCCAAACTACACTCTCTTCTCTACGTGACTCTGAGAGTCAGTTATCTGTCAAGCAGACATCAATCAGTACTGAAATGGCTACATTAACCGATGACTGGGATGTTCGACAACAAGCTCTTCTCCATGAACTAACAATGGTGAAAGAGATGTTGGCTAAAATGACGGATGGCAGTGAAGGAGATGGACGCTCTGGAAAACGAGGGCGTCGAGGAAAGAATGATGATGATGCTTCTAGTCTAGCTACCTTACGGGTATTATGTGAGGATGAGAAGAGTTTGAAGGAACGTGTAGTAACGAATTCGGAAGTGTGTTCAGATCGCTTCGTTCGTTTGTCTCAACAACTGGATGTACTTAAACAGACAGTCACTGACAATCAAGTGAGACAAGAAGAATCAATGAAAGCCGCAGAGGACCGTCATGTTGCTTTGATCAATACTCTCTCACGGGATATTGATGTTTTAAGGAAATCGGAAAGTGGTAGTCCTCAGCCATGGAAGGCTCAAATTCAGCAGGCTGTAGAGGAATGGGGACAGGAGGTATCGAAACAACTGCAAACAGTAATGCACGGAAAGACGGAAACGTTTGAATCGCTCCAGACAATGATTCATCAGGAGTCGGAGGAGTTACGAGGAGAAATGGATTTGGCCATTGCTTCTTCGAAGGCAGAAATAATGGAAATTTTGAATGTATTAATGGAGTCGCTGCGTAATGCAGATCCAGATACAGTGTGTACAATTGAAGAACTAATTGCGAATTGCAAGATTCCAGAATGCTTCTCTCTGTTGCAACAGTTAGAAAGACGTGTTCAAGGACTTGAAAGCCATGTTTAAGTTGGTTATAGTGACATAGTTTTTCGTGTTTTTGAAGAACAATGATTTCTACTCCACATTTGTTTTTCATTGTGTTATGTTAAGCAGAGATATGGAGTATCGATTGCTAATGGTGTTGTCTGTTTGCTTGATGATCATGGGAGCATGTGAAATTGCTGTATAAATTTCTCTCCTTTCACAACTCAGTCGTTTAAGAGATGGGGAGACACAAATACAAATACTTCAACAACCATAAAGAACAATGCTAACGGTCGACGATTTAGGCAGGACGAACATAAAGAGTACGCTTGTATAATTTTGTATTCATCCAATAGTTATGGATATAATGGGCTTTTGGATTCTCTCCGAGATCGTGACTTTTCTCGTTTTCAAGATTCTGTTTATGTGGACTATACTGGTTCCTGATTTGCTTTTATGTAATATGTAGGTGCCGGTCAGTATCGTGATTCCCAGATTAGTAAGGTTATGGACGACATCAAGAATCATCCGTATGGAAATACCCACAGCAATAGTCCTGCAAGCAAGAATTCAGAAGTGAAAACAGAAGTTGTTGATATTTGTCATTTTGATAACTAGGAAGCTAGACGAATTGTTCTTGAGTGGTTCCATACCGACAGCAAGACATACGATGTTGTGTTCACCTCAGGTGCTACTGCAAGTCTTCATTTGATAGGAGAATCGTTTCCATGGACCAAGAAATCCAACTTCTATTATTTGAGAGAGAATCACAATTCTGTTCTTGGGATTCGTGAAATAGCTCTCCAAAATGGAGCAAGTTTTCATGTTGTGAATAGTACAGATGTCGAATCTGCTTGTCGCGCCTCTAGCGGTGAGAAAGATACTGAGGAGGAGATTAATAACCTCTTTGCGTATCCACTGGAAGAAAACTTTTCTGGGAAGATCTTCCCCAAAGAATGGATTTCCAACATCCAAGGGAAAAATAAGTTTGATTGTACGGGTCGTTGGTATGTGTTGTTGGATATTGCTGCTTATGCTCCTACACACGATTTTGATCTTTCTAAATATCCAGCTGATTTTGTAGTACTATCGTTTTATAAGTTGTTTGGATTCCCTACTGGAATTGGAGCACTGTTGATCCGAAAGGACAGTGGTCAGATTTTGAATAAGGTGTACTATGGAGGAGGTAGTGTTCTTCAAACTGTTACGACCACTGGAGATCATCGACTTCCTACTGACACAGCTCGTCGCTTTGAAGATGGCACGCCTAATTTCTTGGGCATTTTGAGTTTGAAGTATGGATTCGATGCGTTGCGAGAAGTGGGAGGAATTGAAGCCATCAATCGTCATACCTCGATTGTTGCACATTATCTGTACCAATAGAAACTGATCTTGAATATAGATATAATCAGTTGATTCGTATCCATCACCATAATGGAAAACCTGTTGTTGTCGTGTATGGAAATCATGCATCCGGTTCCGAATGGCAAGGTCCAATTGTTACAGTTAACATATGTATCCGTATAGCTTGATTATCAATAATAGTAACACCGACCGGATCCTATGTACCGTTTACGCAAGTCGAAGAGTTGGCTGCCAAGAATCGAATTCATGTTGGAATTGAGGTATTGTATTATGGATAGTTGCGTGCTGGCTGGCATTGTAATCCTGGTGCTGCATATGCTGCTGTAGGCATGTCAGAAGCAGACGTAGCTCAGCAGATTCGGAATCACAAGTGTCATATGGGATCTTGTACCCATCAGTCCGCCCTGACTGAAGTGCATGGAATTATGGCTGGAGCTGTTCGTATTTCGCTAGGATACATGACAACCTATAAGGATTGTGATCGTGTGATTGATTTTATTATTAAAGAGTATGTACAATAACATTGTTTGTTTGATAACGATAATGTATCTCTTACAATAGCGGAAAGAATGCATGTTCAGTTATTTGTAATAAGGTATGATGATTATGAGGTATCATACGAAAACACAAATACTTAACTGACTCGAATGACGGGAACTCCGTTCTTCATTTATGGTCATGCTAATGGTAATACTATAGATACGAATCACATTAATACTCTCTCATGATTTCATACTAATAAAATCAAAGGATCCATAGACATCATCTATTTGTTATACTCATTTTAACGAATACTCTCATATTATTATAGTCTAACTCGGTCACTATGTATCTGAGTCCTCATTCTAGTCTCAACTTGGTAATACTAGGATGTTTGTTGTGTTTTGTCCTTCTTTTTGTTTTAACCTGTAGTCTCTCTTTCTTATTCTAGTCAATGTTCGTCGAATCAGGACTATGTCAAGATTATTATGATGACTGGGGACTCCGCATCGACTGAGTCATTCCTAATTGTATCAGAATCTTCCACGCTGTTCTCTTCTCCTGAATATGGTGAAAAGGACAAAAATATGCAATTTGTGAATGATACTTGCTTGAATGTTTCGGCCAATCATATATACACCCTAGTTATGCGAAGTAACTTCAATGATGGGTGGAGGCAGGGAGCATGGATATCTTTATATGATATTAATGATAATATTGTATTCAAGAACTCGTTGAGTGGGGGTAAAGTGGAAGAAAGTTATCTATTTGCTTTGTATTCTCCTATCAATAAGAATGATACTTGGAGATACAGTGATAGTTATCATTCTCTCTGGAATACCAATTCATTCAATGATAATCAATGGATATCAATCATTCTCGGATCTTTTTCTATCACTTCATATAATACTCAGTACTTCAGGAAATCATTCAATGGAGTCACTGGAATGGCTTCTATCGATATTCAATTCTACTATTCTCATGGTATCATTGCTTATATCAATGGAATTGAAGTATTCAAAGACAATATGCCCCAAGGAGTTATTACTCATTCTACTCTCGCTACTAATTCATATTCTTCTGCTGATTATCGAGGAATCATTCTTCCTGCTGTATACGCAGGAATCGATGTGTCCATTTTGGCTGTTGAGCTTCACTTCATGTCGATGACTGAAAGACTTGTGGATTTCAATTGTTTCATTTCTTGTGCTTCTGGAATCACAGAATCCAATATTTGTTCAGTATTTCCTCATTCTATCTCTGCTTCTGGAACTTTTGCTAGTCCTGAAAATGCTTTTAACTTCGATTGGTTTGATAATGCCGTCATATCCTCTTCATCCCTTCCAGCCTATGTGATTGAAACTTTTTTTAATGTTATACCTTCTATCAATTCCATTCGATTTTTTACTTGGAATCCTTCTTTTTCTCCAACTTCATTTACCATGGCAGGAAGTGTTTCTGGGACCTCTTCCTGGACGACTCTATTGTCTCAATCAGATCAGACTTATAATGAGTATTCATGGAAACAGTGGTCATTCAATAATCTTTCTTTCTTCAAATCTATCAGATTTACTGTTAGTTTTCATAATTCTGATGTATATGTCCGTATCCAAGAACTTCAGTTCATGACTTGTAATCCAGATCCAGTTTCTCTTCCTGCATCCTCATTCTTCCTTTCTCAACAACCAATCTCATTAACAATTGATATGAATGGAATCACAAACTGTATGATCACTCCTCCTCTTCCTCAAGGACTCATTCTCAATCCTTCTTCTTGTACTATCTCTGGATCTCTCTCTTCTTTCTATTCTGCTCTTCACACGATCATTGCTATTTCTGGATTGTATTATTTCACTCGTCCTATTACTCTGACTATTTTAGTCTGTTCTGAATCTCTATCACTTCATCTCATTCATTCTACTCAATCTACTCAAGGACAAGGATTCACTATTCGTAATACTGTCACT
>NW_014569326.1:0-17992 GCF_000743755.1 Blastocystis sp. subtype 4 | reverse complement strand
ACTGACTACACTTTAGAAGTACCTTTCAACTGCAGCATCTGTGACATCACCTCGATAGTCACGAGAAATGATCACCTTTCCCGTCGGACCAAGAACATAGATAGCAGAGACAGTCATTTCAAGGAGGAATCAAAATTCCTATACAACTAGTTAGTACTACTCCCAATAAAGCAAAAAGACAATACAGATCAGGGAATGACTCTTGAATAGTGAAAAGAATCGACGCTATGAACGGTTATTTAGGTAATATGGCGATGATCTTCTTGTCCAGTATTCGCTTCACTTGATAGTCTAGAATCCTTCTACGTGATTGAGAGATCCTGAAAATGGGAAAGGAAACTCAGAATATTGACGTAGATGCGGTAATTAACAAGAATAAGTTGCTTCTAAGCCAAATACAATTTCTAAATGATGAATTGTGTAAGGTAAAGAAGGATTATGAAACTGAAAAGAAAAAGCATGAGGAGGATTTGGATGCATCTCGTTCTGATCTTATGCATATGGTTGAAGAGTCAGTAGAGTTGAAGAACCAAATTCAGGTTCTGAAAGAGGATCTTGACGATTTGGAGGATCAGCATCTAAGTATGGTCGGTGATAAATCACTCCGAAATGACAACCTCCTCTTGCGCAAAGATATCCGTACATTGAAAACCCAGTTTGAGAATGTGTCAGCTCAGTATGAAATGGTGCGCGATGAGTACAACAGCACGTTGTTCGAGGCAAATGATCTACGAAAGCAAATCACTACTATGAAGAATGAGTTGTTAATTAAGACCAACGAGTTAAAGCGAATCTATCGTGAATTAGAACAGAATCGGTCGGATATGGCTATGATGATGAGAGAATATGCGGAGGTGAAAAACGAAGATCAAGGTCCTGCAAACGCCAGAGAGGTGCAGGAGGAGAATCACCGTCTTAAGAATGATGTAGAATCGCTTCAGCGCCACAATGAGTCCCTAACAGTGCTCCTGAACGAGTTAAGAATGGAGATTGCTCGAATCAGTGAGCAACGAAGTGTTATTCCTGGTCTGTATGATGACGATGAGAAGGATGTAAACGCAGAAGGTGAGACTCTGGAGAGCAAGGGAGTGATTACCAATCTCCTGACTCCAGAGGATATTCATGCAGCATTAACTTTGTGTGTAAATTCTCTTAGTGTTCTAGCCACATCATACGGTCAGTCAGAGGCACCTGCCTTAGTACGTTGTGTGTCACCAGTGCTGTTGGTGAAGAAACAGTTAATGATGGTGAATGACGAAACAGGGATCCTCGTTCGTCGTGAGGATCAGCATCGCGAAGCTCTAATGAATCAAGACTCCAGAATCGATGAGTTAGAAGATCAGGTGAAGGCACTGCAACATAATAACGAGGCATTGCAAGAACAGTTGGAGACTAGCAATTATGAGAATCACTCATTGCAACAGAAAGTGCGTGAACGAGAACGTGAAGTTCAGACAGTACGTCGTGATATGATGGTATTACAAGGACTGACCCCAGCAGCAGCTCCTCCTACATCCAATGATACCGGAAAGTCTGTGGAGGAGTTGGAGAGGCAACTGGATACACTTCGTCAGCAGTACACACAGCGAATGAAGGAGGATGATGAGGCTCAGGCAGCATTAATGCAAGAGAAAGAGTCTCTGGAAGAACAGTTGAATAAGAAATCGCGAGATATTGAGGAATTACATAAACAGGTCATGAAACTGGAAGCTGATTTGGATAAGCAAGAGAAACTGGTTGAAGTCAAGGATACTTCGATTGCTGCATTGAAAACAGAGATTGAACAAACAAGGTTACGCTTGGCTCAGGTACAGGAAGAAAAGAGTCAGGATGTATCGTCAACAGCTGTTACAGTTACAGAGTTGAAACGTCTCTTAGCAGAAAAGGATCGTCAATTAAAGGAGAAGCAAGATGCGTTAGATGATGCTGAGGATGCATTGGATGATGAGAAGGATCTCACTACCAAGTTGAAGAAGGATAACCGTGACCTTGTCGAGGCTCGGGATCGTTTGCGTGCTGATGTTAAGGATCTAGAGGAGGATAATGATGAATTATTAGAACAGGTAAAGAAGGCTACAGAGCAAGCAAAACAGATAGCCATTATGGAGGCAGAAAGCTCATCACTTCGTGAACGAATTGCAACACTCACACAAGAGACAACTGTTTTGAAGAAGAAACTGGAGACAGCTTCTCGTTCTGTTTCGCAGACGCCTAAACCTATTCCTGTCTGTGAAGAAGTCCCTGGAAAGGTACTGGAATGTAGAGAAAGAATAGAGGACTGATATGTAGTTGCTACTCGCGATGCTGCTATGGAGTATGCTCAAGAAATGGCTGTAACTCCAGAGAGTTCGGAAGGAATCGTTACATTGCGAATGAACAGTAGTTATTTGGAAATCCATCGATTGTAGATTGTAATCTGGATAACGATGATGCTGCCGTGCTTGCTACAGTATTTGAAATGGGAGGATTCCCGGATTTACGTTGTCTTGATTTATCCAGTATGTGTCCTGATCTTGTGTGACTCAAAGACAATACAATTTCATTACGAGGATGTACTGCTCTATTCCAATCCATCGCAGATCGTGGTCAAGCATTATCAACTTTCCAAAAACGAAGAGGTGAGGAACGTAAGAGTGTAGCCGGTGATTGACCAATAGTCCCTAACAAGAATCTCCTGCAGAAGCTGTTATTAGGAAGTAGGGACGAGATATGAATGTGATATAGATAATCGCATTAAGACTAAGGGATTCGTGTTTTTGGTGAATTTGATGCGAGATAAGAAGTATCCTCAATTATGGGAGCTCGATGTTTCTAGTAGAGACAGTGAGAAAGAATTATGGATAGAAAATGAACTGGATGCTTCGTGTATTTCGGCCCTGGAGAAGGTTATTGAAGCCACACCTCGTGTAACAAATCTTCATGTCGTGAATCTAGATGGAAATGGAATTAGTGAAGATGTATTGGATGACTTTAAGCAGAAATTGTGATATGTTTGTTAGCACATTCCAAAAGAAAAGAGTTTGTCATTTGTAAAACTGTTGATCTGAGATTGTCTAGATTAATTCGAATAATTTATTCCTAGGTGGTCAAGATGAGTAGTCAAGATGGCAAGAATGGGTTATCACAAATCCAACAGAATTCTCTTCTGACTATGACGGAGGAGAAGATGACAAAATTCATTTATGGAGGATATCAAAAGTCCAAAGTAGAGAAGGTCAGATATCGGAATGATTCATGATAGATAGGAAAAAGAAGAGAGAATTGCAAAACAAAAAGCAGAAGAAGAGGAAAGAGCTGCAGTCTATTCAGAGTTTGTCAAATCCTTTGAAGAGAATCAGTCTACTCCCTCAGATGCTCCCATTTTTGTCCGTGGAGGTATGCTGAATGAAAAGGTGGGGATGAGATAGTAGCATAATTATTAGGGTATGGCAGAAAGTGCTCAGACGAAAGATCCAGAAGTGTACATTATCGGAGATACAAAACAAGAAGAAAAGGTGAATGTGAAACCCGAAGTTCCGAAGGAGTCAGTAACACCTCCAATTGGATTTAAACTTAACTTTTCAAAGTTTGTCCCCGTTTCAACACCAGTACAGAATCAATCAAAGAAAACACCGCAGACAGATCTAATGAGTCTGTTTGGAAGTCACAGCGATGAGGAAGAGGAGAAGGAGAAACAGGATCAGACAATTAAAGTCAATCGTAAAACAAATATTCACTATGCTGTTCATCGGACAGGCGAAAAGTGATTGGATAGTAACCAAACTGACTCATAGAAGTCAACTGGATAAAATGTATGAAGAATTGGCTCGTAAGAAAGAACTGTCTACAAAACTTGCCACAATTAATACACGAATCATAACACTAAATAATGTAGATCCTATTGATACAACTTACTATTCTCCCACGAATACGCATGTATATCTCGGAAATCTCTCTCATTCTATGACAGAAGAATCTTTATACAAATTGTGTGCCTATTATGGTTATGTGGTTTCCGTTTCTATAAAACCCCATAATGATCAGTCCACGATGGGTCTTGTTTCAATGGCATCGCACAAAGGTGCAGAGATATTATTGTCCAAACTTCAGAAGTATCGTAGTGGAGTATGAGTAGTGCGAGAATGACATGAAAGGGAAATTACATTCGTGTGGGTTGGGCCAAAGAATCATTTGAAAGAATACTTCCTGTACTATTGAGATGAATAAGTATTGAATAGAATGTTCCCACAGGTGAAACTGCTCACTGTATTATAGTGCCCTCCTCTTCCAACGAAGTGAAATTGATTCAATCCACAGCAATTCTTGTGCATAATCGTGGGAGTGCTTTCGAATCCTATTTGGTTCAGTATGTCTCTAATCATTCTGAATTGATTTCTCCATTCAGTTTTCTTCTTCAATCTCAAACTCCTTCCAATCTCTACTATCGTTGGTGTGTGCTTATTCTTGGGAATAACGAATCGTTTCATGAATACTCTCTCATGCCATTTCAGTTTGTAGTTGGAGGGCCTTTTTTCTTACCTCCACCACTGTATTCGGAGAGAGAGAGTGAACCTGAAGTTAAACGAATGAAGATACAAGACGATGTTGTTGTGGATAGACGCAAAGAACAAGGGTAGAGTTGGAATAGATGCATAATTGATAGAAGTAATATCATGTTGGATTCGATTCGAGTAGAAATGTGATTTGGATAATTACCTAGACTCGACTCAGTAGTGACCGATTTGATTTGTTTCGAGAATTATTACGTTCAATTACGCCGCAACGGCCCTCTATTCTTCGTTTGATGGCTTTTTGTATGGATAATTCTTCATGTGCTGAACATATTGTTTGTATGCTTCGAGACAGCATTTGTGGATCTGTTCCATACCTGAAAGAGTATCAGCAACCTATTGAAGGAAGTAATGAGCGGGATGTTCCTTGTGAAGCGACAGTTATCCTTGCGCGTGTTTATGTTGTCAACGATCTTCTTTATAATGCAGATAATGGAGTAACAACACCCTATCGAGCGTTACTTCAAGTATTGATATATGGAAGTTATATTGTAGACGGAACTACCAATAATCTTCGAGGCACTAAATCGGTTGAAGAACCATTATGAATCGGCAATAACAAAGAAGGAAATCAAGTTACGAGTAGAGAAACTGTTAAATGGTTGGATGCAAACCTCCTTACTTCCTCTTTCCTTTTTGAAAGGTCTAAAGACAACCTTTATGATGTCAGAAGAGGAATTAGATGGAGAAGCGGAAGATTCTAGTGTTACAGACAAAGATGATGTGTTACGGCTACAGTGTCGTATGAATGGACTGTGTAATTATGGATCACGAGGAAAACTACTTATGCGTTTGAAGAAGTCGAGAGAGTTGTTTTGTGTTTCGATTGTGATTGTGTAGAATAAATGCAGAAAGTGAAGAAATGGGTTCTATGGAAGAGGAAATTCGTATCGATCCCGAAATCGATGGAGACCCTCTTGATCCTTCTGATTACGTTGAGTGTTATGAGCCATCTCTATGAGTCCTTTAACTACATGTTTGTTATCAAAAGGATTTAGTTGTAAGTACTGTCAGTAATTTCTTCATCTCTTCTTGTTAACACTATTTTCTGAAAAGGTTGTTTACAATGGAAGAGTGTCTTGGCCTTCTAGTGTCGATAACGGAAGGTCTGCAGATACCAAAGAAGAAGGTGTTTTTAGCCGTATATGCTTTCCAGGTTTAAGTAATATGTAGATTCGATACAGTAAGTATCAAGTGATATTTCCTGCTGTATCTGGTGGAGACACGACTGTTTTTAATCAGGGTTATTTCTTCCGTAATTACAAGATTGGAGGTCATGACGAAACGGATTTACCGGTCCTGATCCAGTTGTTTGAGAAACGTGGTTTTAAAAAGAGGTATTAGTAGAATTAGAATCTTTATCGTAGTATTGTTATTGCTGAACTGAGAGTGGAGGCATATAACTACTGTAAGTGTGATTACTATGAGCCTTTGTATTTTTGCTTGACTCCAATTGCAAAGTACTCAGACCTTTCATTCCAACTCAAAATCATGTTCCAACTAGTAAAGCCTTCCTCTGTATTTAGTAATTCCAAATTCGTTGAAGCTAACAAAATAAAACCTATTGCTCTCCAAATTGATATGTGTTCGGCATGTCTCCTTGTATGAATGAATATGGAGGTTCATGTAAAGGAAGAGTTTTTAGACAAGAAGTTGTACTATTCTTGTACAATGCATATCAGTAATGATAATTACGTCCGAACCAGTGATCAAAAAGGTTTACTTCCAGGTATAACAGAATTAACATGTTGATGTTCAGAATGGAACCATCATCAAATTATTTCTCTTGTTGAATTCCAAAATCAAACTGTCATCATTTTCTCAATATCTTCTGTGACTCATCCTTATCAGCAATCAACAAAGCAAGTAGTAGGAGAAGCTAAATTAGCCGTAAAGCAGATCTATGATACGGTCTCTTTCAGCTTCAAACTCCCAGTAGAGTCAGTAATGGTGATGAGATGTAGATTATTGGGAAGAAGCGAAAGGAGGTTGGCAAGTTATCTGTTTCTGTTCGACCCATTTTCCCGCAGAGCCGAGATGTAAATGCCAAAATGGATAATGTATTCCAACTTCAGCCTAATATGTTTACCATGAATATGAAAACACCCATGCTTCCTTCAACTATCTCCACTCACCCTCCTGAGGTTGCTGCCCCTACTGAACTGGTTGTAGAATTACCACAGTTACGAGAATCACCTCTCACTGAGACCATTCCCAAATCAATCACATCTAGTATGAACAGTACAACTCGATCCTTGACTGGAAAAGCTACTCAACCTTCTCAACAACAAATGTTCATGAATGAAGGAATGACAAATCCAGAGGAATCATGGCAGATAAAAAATACCATCCTGGAGAGTGTCTTAGTAGATCGAGTTGATTACACTCACTCAGCAAAGACATCTATTTATCAGAGTATGGATTCTCGCAGTTCACATCAGGACGTGACAGATGTTTCACAGTTAACACCTCGATCTTTAACAAATCAAGTTGTGGATAACCACACAGAGATCAAGCGATTGGGAACGGTGGAGACTGTAGTACCAGTCCGTGAAGAAGTGAATGATGTGTACGTGTCGAAGTGTACAGCTATTGTGAGACGAGATGTGGCACTGAATCAAGTAAATCAGGGGTTACGATTGGTACCACGTGTTCGCAATGAGTACATTGAGAATCTGTGTTTTGTATGAATATGTTTGTTGAAAGAAACAGAGAATGCAGTAGGAGAGAGTTCACCTTCCTTTTTCAATTCTTCATGAAGAGGAGGAATGGCAATACCTTCAACGGCAGTTTTTGTCTCAGTCTGTGTGGTATGCTCACCCATCGACTCTGTAGTCTGTTGTTCAGTTGTTATATGCTTTTCAGCCTGTTCTTCGTCCTTTTCCTGGCTCTTAGGGCGATTCATTCGAGTATGTGTCTCACCCATTCTGTCCTCACGACGATACAGTGGGACATTCGCCCGACGCTTGGTCAGATCAGTTAAATGAATCGTATCCAATTCATTATCCATTTCCAGTAGAGAACGTAGCTGAACTCCAGTAACAGCAGTAAACTTGTTACGTTGTAAATTCAAATCATGAAGTGATTTCCACTGATGATGGCGAATATTGTCAAATATCACAAAGGCTCCTTCATTGCTAATACAGTTATCACTCAGATCCAGTGTTTCCACTTGTGTCAACACGTCATCTTTGTATCGATTGTTCAACTCTTGAATACCCTCATCAGAGATCTTATTACAACTCAAATCCAAATAGACTAGAGAAGGAAGAGTATCCTTCTGAAGGATATTACATAAGATTTGAAGAGAACGTTGATTCAGACGATTCTTTGCTAGAGAGAGATGATGGAGTAATTGTAATGGAGAGTCTGAGATAGCTCTGCAAATGTGTTCTACACATTCGGTTGACAGAGAACAGTCATCCATCTTAAGCTCTTCTAGATACTTAAAGGCATTCGCTCGAATTGTAGTAGCCATAGAGATTGCGGACTGAGGCTTGAATGTGATACCAGAGACATTCAGTGAATGAAGCTGAGGACAAACACCTGTTTCTAGAGTATGCCAAAGAGTTTGCATGTTTTCAACATTGGGTGAATTGTCTAGAAGTTATGTTCCTTGATTACTATTACAAGAGATGTCCAGTGTCTGAAGTGATGAGTGAGTCACAGCAGCAAAATGAGTTAAGAAAGTGTCCCATCCTTTAGAACGAATCTTGTTGTTACCCAATTTGAGTGTAGTCATATCAGTACACATATTCGGGATATCAAATAGACTAGCTAGAGCAATGGCTCCTTTGTCTCCTATGTAATTGCCAGTTAGATCCAGCTCTGTACAACGTTTGATGTGGCCATCATGATACACTTCCATGAGGGCTTCAACTCCTGCAGTTCCAATACAATTACCAGGAAGACAGATCGACTCCAATGATGGACACGAACCCATCTTAAGGCGGTCACAGATGCAACGCCAGTTCTTCTCATTCATTCGAGAACCCTTATCTTCATCCATGGGCTTAATTGTGAGGTGTTTCAGTCCAGTAAGACAAGGTGTGCTGAAACAATGAAACAACGCTTCGTAGGCCTCCGGACAAATAACACAATCTACGTAAGAGCAACAGGGATTCACCTACTGTCCATAGAAAGAGAGGTGATAGAACACTCGGACCCATGCTGGAGTGTCCAAGCTTCGGTAACCGAAGGCAGACTACAAATGAAGCTGTAGAAGTCCGACTCTATCAGTCCCACAAGTCGGATATCACGACAGTTCCAGCAGCGCTTCAATCCCCACACAGCCTTATTCGAAAATGACTTCAAAGCAATTGTAGTCAGAGTCTACACATAAAACAGAAGTAGAGTCCTCACTCCAAGGGTTTGGATCTTCTGATCTGTAGTCTGCTGAAGAAGCTCTTGAAGGGTAGTAGGTTCGCAACAGCTAATACAATCAATAAAGGAGTCCATTCGATTTCGTAACGTTTTAATGATACACAGAGGAGACGAAGATGAATACTTGAAAAGAACGAAGGCTGGGGATAGCGAAGTGTCTATCCTTTATGCAAACTCGAGGGGGATCATTATCCTCGACTCTATCGTCCATTATGAATAGAATCAAAAAGGAAGGAAATGGGGCTGGCGCAACTGCCTCAAAAATCAAAACAGTAAATCGGATTACCATGGAAGACGATGAATATAATGTAATGGGAATTGATTTAGGAACTACGAACTCATGTGTTGCTGTTTGGAAGAACGGTCAAATCGCGATTGTTCCGAATGAAATGGGATTACGAACAACTCCATCAGTTGTATCGTTCTTTCCGAATGAAACACTGGTTGGTTTTGGAGCCGCAAAGAAGATGGAACAGAATTTCCGGAATACGATTTACGACTGTAAACGATTAATTGGTAATAGAGTCTCCGATCCCGAAATTCAAGAAGATATTCGTTCCTTTCCCTATACTGTAGTAAGTGACGAAAATGACCATCCAGTGATTGAAGTTAATCAGTCCTCTTCTGGAAAGACCCAATTTACTCCTCAAGAAATAAGCGGTATGATTCTGGATTACCTGCGAGTTCAAGCCGAAAGTTTTAGTGGAAGGAAGATTCGAGATGCAGTCATCACTGTTCCTGCCTATTTCAATGAAGAACAACGTCAGGCAACACTGGAAGCAGGAAAGCTTGCCAAACTCAATGTGCTTCGTTTGCTAGACGAGCCGTCAGCTGCTGCTTTTGCTTACAATTTTGAACAGGATACGGAAACAAAACACATTCTCATTTACGACTTGGGAGGAGGTACATTGGATGTATCATTACTCGAAGTTGGAAAGCAACGTGTTCACGTAATATCAAGTGTTGGCAACAACCATCTCGGAGGTGAAGACTTCAATCATGAATTGATGAAGTTCCTCTTTGAACAATACAAAAAACAGAAAGGAGTGGATATATCCACAAACAATGCATGGCGATCACGCATGCGGAAAGCAGTGGAATCCTGTAAACTATTTCTCTCTTCCACTTCTTCGTCTCTAATTGAGTTTGAAAACGATGATTTTACCTACTCAGTTTCTCGTTTTCTTTTTGAGAAGCTGAATAAAGAACTCTTCCAACGAACACTCGATGTTGTAAAAGAAACCCTTCATAGAGCAGGAATGACTCGAGATGATGTTGATGAAGTGATCCTGGTTGGTGGATCGACACGAATCCCGCGAATTCAACAGATTTTGGCGGACTACTTCTCTGCAGAAAAGGTGTGCAACAGTGTGAATCCAGACGAGGCGGTGGCTGTAGGAGCCGCTATTATGGCTGCTGTTGAGAAGTATCAGCGGATCAAATCCATGCCTCAAACGTCGGTATTGAGTTTGGGAGTGGAGACACATGGTGGATTGATGGATGTCATGATTCCCCGCGGGTCATCTCTTCCAATCACAAGCACTTTTGAATATACAATCCCCACAGATTACCAACGTACAATTGAGTTTCGAATAGCTATGGGTGAGCGTCTCTTAACTCGGGACAATGTTATTGTGGGCTCGATGGTGGTCAATGATATGCCTCTGTGCAAAGCTGATTCGCTCTCCGTTCTTATCACAATGACGCTTTCGTGCAGTCATTCACTACATGTCACTGTGGATGTGATGCCAGGACAACGACGAGAAACTGTTGAAATCTCCTTGGACCGTGACAACCCTCTATCACCACTGTTGCTATCGCAAGAGGAGATTCAAAATCGTATTATAGAAGCCCAGGAGTCGCGGCAAGTAGATGAGGAAATGGTTCGACGACACCAGGCAATGAATGTTCTGGAGTGTGTGATGGAAGAAGGATATGGAACTCTATACAGACTCACCAATGATATGCCTCAGGAATGGATTCGTCAAAAGTATGAACTTCTGGAGAATACACACAATTGGATGAAGAATAATATGGATGCAGATTGTGCAAGCTGTCGGAGTCATGAGCAACTCCTCCGCAAGAATCTTCATGCCTACAGGAAGTGAATGTGTTTGTTACAAACAGATCAACAATTTACGTTTCTTCATGATAAACACCTTACAGCTTGACGTTCTTCTTCTCAAGAATATCAAGAATACCGTTTGCGCTGGTAGGAATACGAGTACCAGGTCCATAAACAGCCACCACACCCTTCTGATACAAGTAGTCATAATCCTTAGGAGGAATAACACCTCCGGCGAACACGAGGATATCCTCACGTCCCTCCTTCTTCAGGCACTCAATGAGTTCGGGAATCAGAGTCTTGTGTCCGGCAGCAAGAGAAGAGCAACCAACGGCGTGCACATCAGCATCGACGGCAGCACGAGCAGCCTCAGCAGGGGTCTGGAACAGAGGACCAACATCGACATCGAATCCCATATCAGCCATTCCAGTAGCCACAACCTTAGCACCACGGTCATGTCCATCCTGACCCATCTTGGCAATGTACACACGAGGACGACGTCCAGTCGTCTGCTCGAACTTCTTCACACGCTCGACCACATCCTGGAACTCAGTGCTCTTGGAATCGTCGGTGAACTCCTCCTGGTAGGCTCCGTGGACCATCTCCTGCTGAGGAGTGTAACGGCCCCAATGATGCTCCAGAGCATCGCTGATCTCACCCAGAGTGCAACGAGCACGAGCAGCGTTGATGGACAGGTTCATCAAGTTGTTAGGATCAGTACCCTTACCAGTAGGCTCAGTCAGCTTGCTAGAGTACTCAAGAGCCTCCAGAGCACGACGCACAGCCTCAGGATCACGCTTAGCCTTCAGATCCTTCAGACGGCGGATCTGAGAGTTGCGCACTTCGGTGTTATCGACAGAACGGACCTCGACCTGAGAATCATCGTTCTGCAGCTTGTACTTGTTGACTCCAACAATAGTCTCCTTGCCAGAATCAATACGAGCCTGCTTACGAGCAGCGGACTCCTCAATACGCAGCTTAGGCATACCAGAGGCAATAGCCTTGGTCATTCCACCCAGAGACTCGACCTCATCGATAATCTGATCAGCTCCCTTCACCAACTCGTTGGTCAAGTACTCAATCACATAGCTACCGCCCCAAGGATCCACGGTCTTGCAAATACCAGTCTCCTCCTGGATGATCAACTGAGTGTTACGAGCAATACGAGCAGAGAACTCAGTGGGCAGACCCAGAGCCTCATCCAGAGCGTTGGTGTGAAGAGACTGAGTTCCTCCCATGACAGCAGCCATAGCCTCAATGGTGGTACGAATGACATTGTTGTAAGGATCCTGCTCAGTCAGAGAGTATCCAGAGGTCTGACAGTGAGTACGCAGAAGCAGGGACTTCTGGTTCTGAGGCTTGAAGTGCTTCTGGATGCGCTTAGCCCACAGCTGACGAGCAGCACGCAGCTTGGCAACCTCCATGTAGAAGTTCATTCCCATACCGAAGAAGAAAGACAGACGAGGAGCGACCTTATCAACAGACACTCCAGCAGCCTCAGCAGTACGCACGTACTCAATACCATCGGCAATGGTGAAGGCCATCTCCAACATAGCATCAGCTCCAGCCTCCTGCATATGGTAACCAGAAATAGAAATAGAGTTGAACTTAGGCATGTGCACAGAAGTGTATCCCATAATATCCTGAATCACACGCAGAGACTCATGAGGAGGATAGATGAAGGTGTTACGCACCATGAACTCCTTCAGAATATCGTTCTGAATAGTACCACGGAGAAGCTCCTGCTTCACACCCTGTTCCTCAGCAGCAATAACGTAGAAACCCATTACAGGAAGCACAGCTCCGTTCATGGTCATGGAGACAGACATCTTGTCCAGAGGAATACCGTTGAACAGGACCTTCATATCCTCAACGGAATCGATAGCGACTCCAGCCATACCGACATCTCCAGTCACACGAGGATGATCCGAATCATATCCACGGTGAGTAGCAAGATCGAAGGCAACAGACAGACCCTGCTGACCGGCAGCAAGATTCTTACGGTAGAAGGCATTGGAAGCCTCAGCAGTAGAGAAACCAGCATACTGACGAATGGTCCAGGGCTTCTTCGTGTACATGGTAGCATAAGGACCACGAGTGAAAGGGAAGATGGCAGAAGCATCCTCAGTCTGAACATCAGCCAGATCTCCCTTCTGGAACAAAGGCTTCATCTTAATACCTTCGGGGGTCTTGAACTCCAGAGTACCTAGCATGTCAATTACAGAAACATGTCTTACTGGGACTTTCTCCCTTCAACTCCTTTGTAGCCAGCTTGACCCAAGCTTCAGGGTATGCGCAAGTGGCGAAAGCACGGACAGAAGTACTTGTCAGTTGTCTAGAGACAGCGAGCATTTTCTTGCGTGTAGTCTAAAACTAACTCAAAGGAGTAAAAACCGACGAACTGCACCTAGGAAGGCAAAAAATATGTGAGTGGCATGAAATTGGAGAAACGATCATCCTTCTCCAATAACGGGGATATTTCTAATCTATGCGCTTCTTTGTTCCCACTCGCCTCTTGGTTCTCTATTTTGTTTGACGTTTTTCAGACGATGAACGATCTAATACTTTGACTATTATGTGCATTTTGCTGAGTACAAGCGTTTGCAAAACAATGAAAACGAATGAGTCAAATAACTGCAAGATGACACCCAAACTACTTTCAAAATACAGTTCAAGAGATAGATATGTAACCGCCATAATATCAAGTTTGAACACAACTTACAGAACAAATGAGTTAATAGAAGAGAAAACAGCAGAATGAAGCAAATAGATCGCTTGTACCAGTTATTTCATATTCAGTACTAGAGACCTCATCCCGAAATGAACGAATCCCTTATGGTTACCAAATTCAGGGTTCAGTAGCTACGAAAACCTTAAACAGGCATAGAGCAATTCAAAGAAGGAGTACCAAGGGGAAAGGAGAAACCATCTTATTTTTCGCATCCAAATCTCTTGAAAGACTCAAAAGACTCGTATAAGATGAAATCGAGTGGTAGACTAAAGAACCGTTGTAGATACAAGTGATGCTTGTTTATCAACTCATCATCGTGATACAGCAATTCTCTAGACACACTTTGTTCGTAGATCATGATAAATCAACGAAAGAATCAGTGACGCAAATACACCATTCAAATAACTATAAACCGATTGACAGAGTCTGATTCAGGCAGCAAATGCATCCACAAACCAGACAGGGTAATTGAACATCGTTCAAAAAATCGATAGCGAGAGGTGAGAGAAATGAAAACCGCCGCGATTTGATTGGCTGCCTTCCGATGAAACGTCCACTTCTCAAATACACCTACGAAACTAGTTGAAATGACTTCTATCGTTTGTAATAGAGTAGATACTTCTTTCCGACTTCTCAGAAAGAAATGAAGGCAATACAAATTCTGGAATTCCTGAAATATTAATATATTCTTCAGTTCTCATTAACATCGATTTCTCCACAAATATGAAGAAGTTTGATATTTTTGATAAACCTATGAATGGTCTGTTTAATCGGACAACGAAAGGAGGGATTTGTATGTTATTTTGACTTGTTATGATCGATAGTGTCTTGCATTGGACTATTGAGTGGAATCATTATGATGATTGTTTCTTTGAATATATATACTACGTCCTCAAGGGGATATGAAATCGATCTGCAACATACTCTCAACTTATCAATACCTCTAAGTATTGATGTTGAGGTACTAGACCGTAAATGTGATGGTACGATTTTTATTCCTCTTCTTATCAAGAATTGTCTTTTCATTGGGATGCAAATAAATCCATGCCTCCCACTCAAACAGATGTATATGCTTTTTTTGCTTTCAACTGAAGATAACAAGCCACACATCTCCAGAAGGGTGTCGATTTATCGGAACAGCACAGCTCTTAGGTGTATTTCTTTAGTCTCAAACTTATCTATAGGGTGAAGGTGATTTCCACATAACGTTAGATGATCGACAATATACGCAACAGGGAGTGGTTGTCTTTCTTCTTCTGTGTTTATGTGTAGCACAAACATATTCTATCTCTAAACAGTCTTTCAGGTTCATTTAGTCATATAATAAGAGAATTCTGTTTTGGCAATTCTAGTGATTTTACTCTCCAACCATTACGTAATGTGAAGGATGATACATCTCGTTTGGTTCATTTTTCATGTTGAAGACTAGAGAGTCATTATACCTACTTCTTAAAGGTATATTCGATTGATGGAGGAGAATCTTATGGTTACTCTGTCTCGAAATATTCCAGACAGAACCTTGTTAATACACCAGATCGGAGAGCTCTTCCTGGAATCTACTTCCGGTATTCTTTTGAGCCAGAAATGTTGCTATCCAAAACAGTTTCATGGACTCTAAAAGATAAAGTTCTTTTATGCGTGTCCATGTTTGGTTCTGTTATTACTCTTCTTCGTATGAAATAAGGAATATATTGATATGTAGAATTCTTCTCTACTTGCTGCAGTCATCAGAAAAGTGTGAATAAGCGAGATTGCATTGTTTGTTGACAAACAGTATTAGTCCCTAATCTTTCGAAATCCTGCCATTCCAAAGTGTTCATCATGAGTTTTATCAAATTCAGGAGGTGCTTCAACCGTACATGTGAAGGAAACGATCGATAATGAAAAGTAGGATATGTTCCAATTAACTCAAATGTCTTCGAAAGTGCCTTTTGGATCTCTCTTCGTTCAACTGGATCAAGCCATCGTCGCATGATCAAAACTCCATTGACTGATAACTTGTGTTCAATCTATCAATCACTTTCCCTCCTCTCTCCTACCCATCTGATCATCACCAATGGTTTATCCGATTGAACTACTATTAAATCAAACTTGGAATCGATCTTCTGGAACATGGATAACACTACATCACGAGGCTTCATTTGCTGGTAATTGCATCCTAACTGAATATCTTCTCCACAGCCTCGTAGCCGTTTCAATGTACGTCTAGTTGACATGTTTACTCATGTCCTACTCACAACTATCTCTGTTTAAAATGATAACAGTGAGCTGTTTACAAAATGGAAACAAAACTCCTAATACATCATTTTCACTCACCAGAAAACAATTCTCAGCAATGATTCCTTGTAACGAATTCTTTATAAAATATCGTTCTGTATCATAATAAGAATCATCATAGTATCCTTCAAATCCGTGTTTTGCTACACAAATTGAATCCATTAATTCAACTATCATTTATTTCTTATCCTTTTCTTTACCTGTATGAAGATCTGCAAGCTTACTAAATGATTTGTATTGGCAACAACCTCCAGGAATCGAATGTAAGATTCCTTGATTCCAATCCCGATCTGGAGTCTCTCGTTTCAGTCCTGATCTGTTTCCATCTTTGCTTAACATATGAGCACAATGGACTATCCATAAATTCATTCTTCCTCTGTTACCTGTATTCGTCATATCAATCAATGAAATTGATTTATCCAAGTATCCTTCTTGAACAAAATACAAGTCATATCCAGAACGACCGATTATGAAATCGGGAATAGACATCCAATCAAATGTAGTTTTCGTTACGATGTGATAATCCTTTGATATTAGAAAGTCGATCTACACTTACTACTGCAGAATCCCAATAGCGATGCCCTTTCAGAAGCATTCTGAGAACAAACGCTTCAGCTGATTCAGAACCCCCTTTCTCATACTTATCCTCAGGTTCCTGTTGAACGTTTGTCCTCTGACCAACTGCATATACACGATTCTCAATAGTACCCGCCTCAATCTCCTTTTGAATTTGTTGGAGAGACGAAATAATCGTTGAATCGAGAAGAATGTCCGCATTTACGTAACCATAGAAATCGGATTCAAAGTGGTCCATTGCAAACTGATACATAGCCTTCAAATATGGAGTTCCAAACTCGTTCGATCTACATAACAAACCGCAACAGCATGAACTCAATCTTAGCGACCGCATAAAGTCCATAATGTTTTGCAATGCGAATCCACTCTTTGTCATCTGTGAACACAATGACATAAGCTGATGGAAGTTCCGATAATAATGAAAGACAATTCTCTTGAGCAAGATGTCGTAACGGATCATCCTACAATTCAAATGAACCACGATGCTTCACATCGGCTTTCATCACAGTGGTAAAGATAGTTAAAGTACGCTTTTCCGTTACTAGACCGATTCTACTCGGTGTTTCATCTCGGAAGTGGGATGTTACATTCACTAAAGACAGATTGAACATAAAGAAAGCCAATCCGCCAATCATGAAGCATACAATAAGACAGCCAGCGCAAATAATAGCAGGAAGGACTCTTCTTCTCCTCCTCCTGTTGACCATCAATGTAGGATGTTTTCGAGGTCGAGGTATTTTCTTTTTTCCACTTTCAGTCTATCTAAAACGATAGACAGAATACCAAATATTCAATACTGACTACTTAATCAAAGCCTTAAGGAATGCAAAGATGGATCTATCACAGATCCGAAGTAGTATAGTGGTTAAGTATTTCCGCCTGTCACGCGGACGACCGGGGTTCGATTCCCCGCTTCGGAGTTCTTTTGTTTTTGGAGTTGAGTGTATTCTTGTAAATTGTTTTTTCAAGACTAAATGAATTCTATCAACATAAGTAGCTAAATGAGATATAGATGGAAAGTAATATATTCCAGAGTTAAAACAAAGCAATTTTAACAATCGAATTTAATACTACTGAGAATTCTGAGCTTCATATTCCTTCTTCCGTCTTTCATAACTACAATTACATCGAAACAAAATTCTTACTCCTCGTACTGACACTTCTCATAGGCGTGCTTCAATTCTGTGCATTTGTTGGGAAGATGATAATGCTTGTTCCGACACTCATTTAAATCAATCAAAATGGCAGCGCATGAATCTCTCCAGGCAATTGGGATGCGAGCTTCCTTCATTTCCTCCTCAGTTGCTTGTGGTCTCCCTACAACAATGGTTTTCAAGCAGCATAATGATACCCTGTTGATTTGATTGAGATGACATTTCTAAAGAAACAAGAATGAGAGATGAAGTCTAG
>NW_014569327.1:0-18112 GCF_000743755.1 Blastocystis sp. subtype 4 | reverse complement strand
ACCGATAACCTTAACTCCCTTATCGGCAAATGCAACAGCCATAGGAAGACCCACATATCCGAGGCCTACAACACAAATCTTAAGATCACTAAACTCCATGCTAGAAAAAAGAAATGTGAGACGTTAAAAGAATATGATCACCTGCCGCCTAAAAACAAATATTCCCGTGTAAATGAAATCGAATAAACCTCTCATAAACACATCACTTGAACGCAATAAACAGAGTGAAACAGCAAAATTAAATTACATAGAGCCATCTGTTAAGGAATACAAGCCTGAGAGTTGGCAAACGAACTGTCCATTCGTAGTGAGTTCGATACTGAAGCGTTCTTCTGCAATATGAATACTAAGTACTCCCTATTCGTAAAATTCGATACGAATTAAACTACTTGTGCATATGTCGATCCCAATTCCACTAGAATCGCTACATGAAGTGGTAAACAAGTATAATTCGTTATGCGGTGATTCACCATCCATTGACCATTGACCATCTTTCCCGAACCTTCAAGACTGTTCAACGAAGTATCTCTGTCGAACAAGAATCCAGTTCGTAATACCTGCTCCTACAAATGAAGAAGGATTTCAGTACTGACGAGTCGTTTGTCCCATAGAACATCCTCACAAGGAATAGGACAACAAACCTTAATAGCAGTGATATTCAGAGAATCTGATTCCATCTGGAACTCAGACATACACAAATGAAGTGGTCTGCCGAAATCCTCTCGGAACCATTGAGTGGTCGTATTATTCTCTTCTTTCAATACGAATTCACACATGACTGGACGGTGATCCGATTGCAGGACATCTTCACACATCTGATAATCCCTACAATCAATACTTTTAATCTAAAATACCCTGCAACCTGGAATAAGTCCTTACATCCAGGAAGAGAATGCCACATGATGCGATCAACATACGAGGGGATTCGAATCGTTTGATCAGCTCCTTTTGTTTTATAGACTCGTCGAACGTCTTCTAAATTCGAATAATCCAGACATTTTCCCTTTTCCTTCTTTTCGAATTTGAAAGTGGGAGGGAAAGAAATAGGTGCTTCTTGGTAATCCAAAAATATCAACTTCTTTTGAATTACATCGTGCAATTGGTCTTTGGCCACTAATTCCGAGTAATCGTGATTCTTTGCTCCTTGCGCAATGTCTTGGAATATTCTTTCAAGGCTCGTTTCATTCAATCGGAAATTCAAATCTCCCGCCACAATCTACTTCTAATCAACAATTCACTCACATACAACGTAATGATAAACATATGAACACTCCCAATTCATCAATCCAATGTGTTCAGGAGAAAACGAACTCAATGTTGACTGAACATTGTGAATACGCTGAGCCAAGTAGCTCTTTCCCTAGAAGTCATTCTTTCATTCTACTTCAACCTTTAAATCTGAAGCGAAGTGCGATCCCACAAACAGAAGCGAATGATGGCCAAATCGCAATGAAATACCAACAGACCCCTTATTCCCTAATCTGCATATTCCTAAGTTAAATCCTTCATAAACAGTAGAAGGAGCAATAACAGTAAAGGGAGATGCAATTGATTTGCGAACTGCAGCAACAATAGTGATCGTTCCATGGTAACCAAGGATCTTCAATCGAGATCCGATAGATTCAGATTGGATGAAATACTCCTGTTTTTTTGAATTCACAAATTCATTAATAGCTTTGATGCTCTTTGTAGGAGATATACATTCCTGAAGAGAGAATAGATAGATGTCCTTTCCTTCAGGTACATGATGTATCAGATCACTAAATGACAAGGACTTCTCACCACAATTATAGGAGTGAACGATGATAGAAAGGTCTTTGACTTCAATGTGTGGAATGAAGACAGAAGAACTATGGAAAACCTAAAGAGAAAGATATACCTTGGGAGCAACGAATCGACCGGAGCTTCATGTTCACGATATATCCATATGAAGAATGTCAATAAGAGAGTGATACTTTCACATCCAAAAAACAACAAAACATTGAGAACTGATGACATGTGAAGATTAAATTCGGTTACCACAATGTACATTACACAGAGGAGTGATGAAGACCAGAGGATTGTGATCGATCGTACTTTAATTCGGATCGTGAACGACGTCGATATCAGGACTGAAGGAAGTGATTGGAAATGCTGATACAAGTACCTATACTGGATGATTAGCAAGATAATCAGAACTGGATTCGTTAGGTAACGATCTCGATAATCCAATTGGACCCTACAAATAATTCGTTCCTGTCAAGCATGACCATTGATGAGAAGAAGTATGATCGGAATGGATTAGCAAATACACAAACGATAGAAGAAGCGGAATAAGAGAAGAAACCAATACGTAGTGCCGTTTCTAGACATCATGACACAAGCAGATACAAACACTTTGACTGCTCTGTTGAGGTACGATTCTTGAAAAGTGATGTAGAAGACAAGTCACCCAACAGACACTTGATAGCAGAAACACTTCCCTCAGGTAATCCAATATCACCATTAAGATTCCTGAAAGTCGCATAATCCACTCAATTATTCCAATCAAAGAAAAGAGGAGAGACTAGGAATGACACCACTTCGCTACAAATACAGAAACCACAATGCCCAATATAATATAGACACTCAAATTAGGATTATGGAGAGTGTGTCGATAATGAATAAAAAACTACATCTCAATAAAACACAAACTACCATACAAAAGATGTAGCACATAATGATAGTATGAATCCTATCCAACCAGCAATTGAAAGAACTATTTCTTGCATCACGAAACACAATACAAATCTATTGTGAAACCTAGATATTTTCCACTACTGATAACCGATGACAAAATAGAGGAAAGATAAGTATGGTCAGACACAAACAAGAGGGAACTGAAATAGTAAAAACCCAAGTACCGTATATATGGGTGTGTAGCTCAAATGGTAGAGTGATCCCTTCGCAAGGGATAGGTAGCGGGATCGATGCCCGCCTCATCCAACTTTTCTTTTTCGTTCCATGCTGTCTATCTATTATGCTTTGGCTTCTTTCTTGTTAGGATCGCTAGTAGCTATTCTGACTCGTTTTTGTCTCTTGAGGATCGTAATGAATAGAACCTTCTCAAACGGAGTCATCCATAATCGGAATGGAAATGAAAGTTGATTCACAGAGTAATCTAGCGATCGATGACATGCATCATGACATCGAAGCTGTCAAGAAGGAAAGTAATGTTATTTTCAATGATGGGATACCAAAGCAGTTTCATTTTGAAGAATACAAAGAGTTAGATGAGTTTCTTACGCAGCGTTATGGATTGCCTTTCACATATAAACGACTACAACCAGATGTGTATCATTATATTCCCTATGGTTACGATTACCAATACCTTGCTGAACCTACGAACTTTTGTTCAGCGAGCACGTATATGGTAGTGATGATCATGTCAACAGTAAAGAAACCAGAAGAAAGAACAGTTCTTCGTCAAACCTGGTTTAAGAATCGGGTGATTGAAGGAAAGGAAGTCAAATATCTGTTTATTGTGTCAAGTAGTCCTGATCCAAGTGTGAATGCTATGATTGACGAAGAAGCAAGACAATACAACGACATTCTTCACATGGATCACTTGGATTCGTACAACAATATTACAATGAGTATTATGAATACATTTAACTGGTTACATCGTAACTGCCATTCGATTCGATATATCTTGAAAGGAGATCCTGATTCTTACTTCAATATGCCGAAGATCATCAATTGGTTGGAAAGTCTACCTCCAGAACGCCAAAAACGACTCTATCATGGATCTTGCTTCATCACTTCCTTTTTCATTCGAAAGCCTGGTTACAAGTGGGACACACCATTTGCTGTTGATAAGAATGATTTAGCGTGGCCTTATTGTGTGGGTGTGGGTTATGTGATTTCTGCTGATCTTCTTGCTCCTCTCGTTCTGGCTTCTCGCCACTATCCTTATATGTTGCGAACAGAAGATATGAGTATAGGATTAGCTGCTTTGATGCTGAACGTAACTCCGTATCGATATCATGACTATTATTGGACACCTCCTGAGAAATCTCACTATGGTTATATCAACCAATGCAAATGGCATGATTACTTTGATTTTCACAAGATTCCTTTGAGTGATGTAGAGAAGATTCACTCTGTGTTCAATGGTTCGGCTATAAAGTGTTAAAAATCATTTGTTTAAACACAAAATAATACAATAATGCTACAATAATGGTCACAACTATCCACAATACACTGCTAAATACTAAAGTAACTACAAAGAGTGTCTTTTTGGTTTTATGACTAATGTTCACCCAGCAATATGCTCGTACTGGTAAACGTACATTCCAGCTGCTGTACCAAGAAAGCCACCTAGAACTGTCGACATAAGGAGTACCTTCTCTGGAATCCTCCACTGATTGTTTACAGCCTTCCATTTATCAACAGCATACTACGTGTCAAAGCAAATTATATTCGAGATACCAAGATAAAGGAAATGATTCCCATAACTATGTAATAGACAAACATGTTCAAAACACCACTGATCATGACAAATCTCACTTCCTAGTAATAACTTGAGAATCGATAGAGCTACCTACTAAAAGACGATCTGAGTCAACTAAAATAACTCTACGTAGATATCTATGTAGAAAACACTCTCAATTGCGAGTCATATTTTATTTTTGTATGTCTAGAATACCGCATTCATGAATCTATGTTCGCTGCGTGGTGGTGCCTTGAGGTCTTGTTTGATGGAAATCAGAACTGGCCAAATCATTCTCTTACAAAATCAAGCAATACGTTCCTTTACATTTAAGCGGCAGAATGAGTTGTCGAGAAAAGAGAGAGAGATCATTCGGTAGAGACTTTTTCAAATCCTAATTTCTAGTCGTCGCCATGTTAAAGAAGGAAATGTAATTACATATATTGGTGCGGGTGTCAACGTGTTGTTATCTGGAATGAAAGTGGGTCTGTTTTGTTAGTATGATATCTAGGCAGTTTCAGGATACTTGTTGCACTCACCAGCATTGATAGCAGGTGAGATTGTTGTTATGGATATGAGGATGTAGATGCTGTTCATAGTTTATCAGATTTGATTGCAGATGGTATGGCACTCATTACAGTAAAGAAGAGTCGACAGGACCCTGATCTTCTCTATCCGTAGGTGAAGTTGTGTTTTATGAATGCTAGATATGGTCACGGAAAGGTAGAGGCTCTTGGTTCCATGGGAATTGCCTTGTTTCTCATGGGTACAGCAGTAATGATTGGTTGGGATAGTTATTTGGCACTCCAAGATGTCTTAGTGAATCAAACAGTCAATGATTATGCTGCCTCGCAGAATATATGGACCTATGTAGTAGGAATTGTAGTCTCTCTTCATTTCAGAGTGGTCCTGGAGTTTTGTGTTTTAGTATTATTGCCAAAGAGATTCTCTACCATGTAACAAAGAAAATTGGCGAACGGAACAACAGTAGTGTATTGGTGGCCAATGCTTATCACCATCGTTCAGATGTATGGGCTTCGGTAGTAGCCCTCATAGGATTAGGTGGATCCTATATAGGGTACAAATATGAGGTATGTCGTAATCGGTAGAATTCCTTGGTTTGATCCAGTGGGTGGAATTGCTGTGGGTGTATTGATTGCCAAAACTGGAATCGATCTGTTGAGTGGGAATTACTACAATCTGATGGATCGACAAGATTTGGATGAGAACAAATCGATGATGGAACACTGTGAGTGATAATATGAATTGTGATTAGATAGTGAGAAATCAAGGGATCCCATGTTGCTCGTTACGACACCGTCATCATGGCCCTCTAATGTATGTGGATTTGAAGATCGAAGTAGATCCAGAAATGAATGCAGAGAAGATGAGTGAAGTAGGAATAGAAGAAGCAAATAATAGAAAGATGGAGAAGAATGTACGTCAATTGTTATGTGAAGATTATGAAGACATTGAAGAAGTATTGGTTGGTTTTCAATTGAAGGGAACTACATTACAGTTAACATCAGAATGACTTGTTTGTTATAATGAAAACAACTGTTATTCCAATGGTTGACGTATATCTTTGTATTCATAAGTCTCAATAGTGTCTCCAGGTTGGAAATCCTAAGAATGATACTATTCATTTGATTCTCACAGTAAAATTCTGAATTTGAACTCCACATTCCTTTCCTTCCATCACACTATCCACTTCATCCTTGAAGTGTTTCATAGAATCAAACGTACTTCCCTTAAAGATAACCTAGTCTTCATTCCATTCTTTCACATATACATTAGACTCACGAACAATGCGATATACGGCTTGTCTTGCAAGAGTCCCTGAAATTACCTTACAACCAGCAATCAATGAATTCTTATCTGAGGATTCAAATGTCTATACTTCAACCTCTCCATATACATATACTTGAAGGACTGTAGCAGAAGCTGTAACAACAGGAGCATTCACAATAGGCATAAACTCAACAGCTTTCTGTTTCATCTGCACTCAGACTCTCTCTCCAAATCACTACCTCATCCAGAAGAGAATAGATGATATTCCCTGTGACACTCAATACATGAAGGTTCTTCATTATCTTCTGGATCTTTCCTTCAAATCAGTCATTTCATTTTCATATACCTGGTGTCTTTGTATTGAAACACACCATCATTCCTTTGCAATCATGAGTAAGCTCCACATCACTCTGATTCACCACTCCCATGCTCGCATTCACAATCTGAAACTCTGCATTCTTTAGACTACTATTCAATCCTTCAATTTCGTGGCGCAATGCCTAGCATTCAATTACTCACTCATCACTCACATCAATACTACCATCAACATCTGTCTTCAGGATTAAAGGAATGAGAGTTTTTGTCATTTCTTCTGACAAATTCTCTCCCGATTTCTTAGCTGTTAGCATCTTCTGTCGGGCAAGTCGTCGTTGGCGATAACTCACTACAGCAGCTGCTTCACTCTCATTCTTAACTTCCAATAACCATTCGCCACTATTCACAGTTCGATTGATTCCACTCACTTCTACTGTATCTCCTGCATATCCTTTTTGGACACTTTTTCCGGAATTCCAAATCTGTTTAATACGACCATACTCTGTACCAATCACACACACAGAACCCACTTTCAATTGACCCCATCGAATGACAGTGTTAAACACTGTTCCCACTCCTTCCTTGACAATCGACTCAAGAACAACCGCTTCTCCAGGAGCATTTCGATCAGCTCGAATCTCCTGAAGAAGTCCCTCCTCATAGAGTGTGTGTTTGAGTTGATCAATTCCTTCGCCAGTAATGCTATCGATTCCTACAATACTCACATCTCCTCCAAAAGGAGTTGTGACAATATCGTAATCAAGCAGAGCTGTACTGATTTTTTTGATAGCTTGATCTTTGTTAACAGTTTTCTTTCCACATTTGGTGACAGCTACGACAAATGGTGTGTGTGTTTTTTTAATAATCTCAATCACCTCTTTTGTTTGCTCCTTTATTCCATCATCAGCTGCTATAATCAATAATATGATATCTGTAGCAGTTGCGCCTCGTTGGCGCATTGTCGCAAAAGCCGCATGACCTGGCGTATCAATGAAGGTGATTCGATTGGAGTTATCCAACATCACATTAAAACTAGAAATGGCTTGTGTGATTCCTCCTGCCTCCTTTGCCGCTACACTTGTTTTCCTTAGATAGTCAAGAAGTGTGGTTTTCCCGTGATCCACATGACCCATCACAGCAATTACAGGAGGACGAGATGGGAGAGTCGTTGGGGATTCTTGCATGACGTGAGGTTGGAGGTTGAATCGATTCTTCACTCGCACTTCAATATCTTGATCCATTGCAAGCAGTTCAACCACATCACAACTAACCAGATCATCTTTAGAATTGATACCTTCTTGAATGTCACCAATTCGAGATAAACACTCCTTTACCGAAATGCCAAGTAACTGAGAGGCTTTTGAAACACTAACTTCTTCTTCCACAGAGATCACTTTGGTTGATGTATTTCGCTTCTTCTTGCGTTGTATAGCATTTGCTGGGGCAAGATTCGTTGGTTCTGATACATCTGGAAGAGTAGTAACAGTGCTTGCGTTGGAAACGGCTGTTTCATTATTGACAAGGGTCTCATCAAACAACGGTTTCGAAGTTGTGACTACCTCATTTGCTTTCAGGACATCTCCTAGAAGCGATCCAACACGTATCTGCGCCTTTCTTCGCAATTCGTCAAGATCAATCTTGGGCTCCTCAACCAGTATTTGCGGTTCTGGATTCTTTACACCAAATTGGATCTGTTCCCGATCTTCGCGTTCCATTTTCTCAATCTCACTGTTGAAGGGATCTTCAAAATCAAGGGCATTGCTGGTTGGGGATACAGAATCCAAAGTATCTGTGAACGGGAGTGATGAACCCAGTCCAAGAGCATCACGAGATGATTGATAGGAACCATCTCGTTTCGCTACAGGACCATCTAGGTTGAGAACTTCTGACAGATTTCCAATTTTCGAAGAGGAGTCACTCTTCGTTTGATTCATCGGATGTAAAAAGGAGAAGATCGATGGAAGAGGCTTTGAATCAGTATTGTTGGCTAAAAGAGACATTGTATCGGTAATTTGAATCGGAAGAGGGGGCAACTCACTCATTTCCTTCGGAGCTGTCTTTGAAGATAGAACAACCTTCTCTTTTCTCTTCTTCTTCTTGGATGCCTTTGGTGTATCCATGGCTCCTTTAGGATTCTTACTGGACTCGTTACTATTTGCAACACTAAATGAGGATTGTGACTTCACGATTTCATCAATAATGGAAGAACCAAACTCAGAGGGCTTTGTTTGTCCTAGAGTCTCTTTGGATTGGCCCTTCTTTCCTTTTCTTCCGTCTACACTTAATAGAAACGCAAAGATGGAAACTCGATGATGTCGTGGAATTCGATGCATTGAGTTCTCTTGTAAGCTCATCCACTCTCTTTTTACACTGTCCGTACTGCTCTACCAGCTGCTTGATCGTATCCATTTCTGGTTGCATCGATGCAACGCCAGTTTGTACTGCTCTCCTTAGGGTCTCTTGTTTTGCAGTAGCTAATTGCTCCTGCACAGAGAAGAGCATTTCTTTTGCCTTCTTCAGTTGAAGAGGCAAATCAACCTTCTTTGCAGCATTTCTCAACATTTATCACAACAGAACAACAGGATCTTGGATAGAATGGGAAAAACACAACAACGAAAGGAATGATGTTGGTCCAAACAAACAAAACTTAGGGAATTGTTTCAATACTGTTGTTATAGGGAGGATAATGGAAATCCTCAACAGAAAAAACACCTTCATCGATCTTCTTTTGCACGGTGGGCATCACACGGTGCATTTCCTTCATCAGATGACGAATTGTATTGCAAACCTCCTGGAATCCATCTTCTCCCCACCATTTAGTCTGATTCGCATACAGACATCTTCCTCCACATTCATGGAAAATGTCGCAGGAAGTACAAGGTTCTCCCACACTTTCGGAGTTAAACAAATTCTTAGGGTGGAATCCTTTTCATCAACATCCACTTAAAAGAGTACCCTTTGCATTGATGTTAGTGATACACTCCAACTCAGCGGCAATGGGACAACTACTCACACCTCCACCTGTAGTGATACTATGAATAAAAAAATGATACAATAGTCACTTGAAGGATGTCAAACCAGACCCACAACGAACTCCCTTTACCTTCTCACCAATCAGGAAACTAGTAATAAGAATCACAATGGGAACTCAACCTATAGAGAATTCCTGTGAAAGGAGCAATTGGGAGAATTGTATTGTCTTCTCGTAACTGTCGTTCGAACTCATCAGCAAGACGTGTAATGCCAGGATTGTAACTCTCATCACGCCATTTACACCATTCTTCAATTCGCTGCTTGTCTGGTGTATCCCAATTGCAATCCAGTTGCCAGTGAACATGTGGGAAACCAATCTTGATGAGATGTGATTATGAAGGAACCAAAACAAATACAATCATTAGGATATGCATGACTTCCTCGTAAATGTCACCCTGTTGCTCAACCGACACCGTCATTCGAGCAACAATATCGTTCTTGAACCCTACACTCTTGATGTAAGCGACATTCTCCATGATACGCTCGTAGGTTCCTTGACCACGGCAGCGATTCGTAATTTCGGGACGGCCATCTATAGAGCAGAGAATTGTATCAACACGAAGTAAATAATCTAACTTCACTGTCTTCAACAATGTGGCGTTCGTCTAGGGATCAGAGAGATGAATGATCAGAACCTGGAAACAGTATTTGGCATTGGGGAACATGTCCATGATCTTGTAGATTGTGCGCGTCTTCAGAAGAGGCTCACCTCCATAGAAACAGATGCACAAATCATCAATCTCCCTTTTCGTTAGAAACGCGTAGACACCTATACTTGAAGGGTTCCAGCTTGGAAATGTTATAACTCATCTCTTTCGGATGCGTATCTCTCTCGTACTCATCAATCTACAACTAAATACAGCAAAACAATTCTACTGTGATGTTTTCAATGTCTTCATAGTTTTCATCTGAGCCACAATACGTGCAAGTGAGATTACAACTCTGTCCATAAGAGGTCTTCTTCCATTCGTACCTGTGTAAGGGTGATAAACAATAACATTTCCAGTACCTTCGACCGATAGTTGAGAAAACAAGTGATCGATCCACAGAACCACAGAATTCATATAATCGAAATAAGACATCGATAGGTGTATGAAAACAAACAAGGCATATACTGTCCCTCGTATTGCGTCAAAGAGTGGCTTATTCCTTCTTATTGTGCTTCTTGGAGAAGCGAAGGTTTCTAAGGAACTTGGGATCAACCTAGAAAATCACATCGTCAAGTCGATACCTACTCCCTTCATGCAACGAGCACGTTGACGTTGAGGTCTCTTGATACCATTCTTATGGTTCTTGATACTCTGATTACGAGCGGTATGATGCTTTTGCTTCACCATTCTAAACAACCATTAGAAACTCTTCCTTCACTTTCATATTCAAGGGTCCACCAGAAAATAATAAAACTAGTGTCATCCATACCTTCTTCTTAATACAGGACAATAATCTGTGACAAATGGATTGTGGCAAGTGAAACAAGACCCAATTTTTTAAAGATCCCATATTATATGGACTGGAGAGTATAGAATTAGGGCTATTCTTTATCATTCATCAATCACTTCAATTCCTTTCTACAGTATTGACAGGCTATGTCCCGAACATTGTGGATTGGAGATGTACAAGATAATTGGACAGAAGACTATCTGTGTGCGCTGATGCGCAATGCAAGTAACAGATATCTATACCTTTTGATTGAGTTAGAGGGTCTTGTGTCTATCAAATTAATGCGAGATCGGTCTACCAATGAACCTCAAGGTTTGTTTTTTGTTGAAATGTTAATTTGTCCTAGGATTTGGTTTTATCGACTTTGCAACAGAAGAAGATGCGATTAATGCGTTGAATGGATATAATGGTCGTCCTATTCGTATTGATGTTGAATTATTGTAATGGTGTAGCGGGAACTGGATATACCTTTCGTTTAAATTTTGGAGGAGGTAGTAAGAATATCAATCTAGCAGACAATTATGGACTCTACATTGGAGAGCTGGAATCAAATGTAACAGATGCAATGCTGTGGCAAATTTTCAAGGAGAAGTATATCTCCTTCTGTGGAGCTAAAGTGATGCGAGAAACGGGAACAGGTGTAAGTAAGGGTTTTGGATTCATTCAATTCCGTGCTCGTGATGAAGCAGAGAGAGCACTTCGAGAAATGAACGGATAGTTGTCGATGTGTTTCGTTCTGATGTGTAGTGTGATCAATGGCCGTGCTATTCGTCTCAGTTACTCCTCTGCTCGTAGCTGGCTCCACGAAGATGAAAATCCTGCGGTTTCTCCAGATGCGAGTTCTCGATACAATGTGATTATGGAAGGACCTGAAATCCCCAATATTAAACCACCTCCACCAACTCCTGCAATGATTGCAAAGACATTAGCGAACAATACGAGCGGAGCAGCTGCTCTTGTAGATGCTTATGGAAATGCTTATGAGAATCCTATGTTTGCTTATGATCCAGTGTACCAAGTATGAGTAGATATGGAGTGTAATATAGGCTGCGTACCAAGCCAAACAACGAGAGAAGATGCGACGCATTCAGAGTGGAGAGGAAGTGGATGTAAATGATGTGGAAGTACCAAACGATCGATATAAACCGTTTAGTGTAATTGCAGTTGAATGAGGTGATGGATAGGTTCAGGAAGAGAATTCCAAGTTTATCCAGAAAGCTGGAGCAATGTTCGATTTGCCCTCACTAAATATTCCCCAACTACCTAAGAAATAATAGTCTGTTTGTTACTTCACTTTGAATCCCGCCATTATTGCCTCCATTTTGTTTTCTCTATTATGGAAGGTATGAGAGATTTGACATTGGTTTGATGACTAGAGGAGATTGTAGTGAGTCTTGCTCTCTTTTACAAAGAGGTAGATGATTGGGTGCTAGGATCAACAGTAGACGTCCCACGAATATGGTGCAGCAATTGACGTGGCTAATATAAAGCGAAACGAACAAGATCGGGATCGTGCGCTTCTTCTGTTTTTGTTCAGTACTTGTCTTAGATGTAGAATCGAATATGACGACAATGCACAGTTCAACAATCTGGAAACGTTGATTGTCCAAAACAACGTTGATATTGTCTACACCTATGGTTCTGTTGAAACGGGAAAGTTGCAGCACATTGCGAAATTATTGGAACAACTCGATGTTAGGTTGCAAATTGTTAAGAAGAAGTGGGTTTCGGTTTTTGTGTTGATTGTAGTGACTTTGTCTCATTTGATGTGGAGCACGAGTTGTCTGTATTAGTTGGTGCTGATAATCTGAACTTGTATCCATCAATCTTGCAGATGCAGTTGGCAATGAAGGCAAGTGGTGTTTTGGTTTCGGTCGACTCTTTTATATTCAGTGATTTGTAGCAATTGCATTTATGCAGTGGAGGATATGTTGGCAAGTACACGCTTCTTCCCTATTCCATCAACAAGTGGGTGAAGACGATCGCTCTAATGGACTTAGTTATATGCGACTTGATAGTTCTGTACTAACGACATTAAATGTCTTTCCGTTGGAGAAGGTGAAAGATAAAGTATCTAGCATTTTCGGTTTGTTGAATGTGACCGTAACTGCAGGAATGGGAGAACGGCTGCTACGTCGTTGGCTACGTCAGCCTCTTGTGAACGTTGATGAGATCAATCAGCGTCTGGATCTCGTCGAGTTATTTAAGGAAGAGGACGAACTTCGGGAAGAACTTCGAGATAATGCACTTAAAGGAATTGTTGACGTTGAGAAGTATGTGCGTCGTCTGGAACGAAAGGCACGTTTTCGATTACAAGATTTGTATGTTATGTATTTGACAGTGAAGAAATTGGAACCTATTCTAGTACTTGTGATGTGATTGTTTGATGCCTTAGGAATGTTTGAAACGTTGTTGTCATAAGAATCGTAGTGTACTGGATACGGTATTTATTGAGCCTCTGGAAGAGCTGATAGGAGCTTTTTCTCCATTTCTCCAGATGACAGAGCAAGTGATTGATTCTAAATCATTGTCTCTTTCACCTCCTGAATTTAACGTGGCTCCTACATTTGATGAGGGTCTCAAAGATATAGCAGCCAAGAAGAATGAAGCTTACAACGAGATTGCTCGAATCTTTGACATGGTTAGAATAAGGAGGAGTGTTGATGGGTAGTATCGTGAACGTTATCCTCAATTGGAGATTCGCTGTGAGAGGTATAAACGATTGGAATTGCTAATGTAAAGAAATGCTCGTTATGGTTACTGTCTTCGGGTATTGAGTCGTTACAACAATGAAGTTAATGCGATTCCTGGTGTGAGCGTGTTACAAGTGTTGAAGAATGGCATTTACTTCACTCTTGACGGAGATGAGTCGGATCTGAACTTCCTATTCATTTCTAGTGATTTACGTTCTATTTCAGCAGAATATGAGCAATACACAGCCGAATACAATGTTGCTCAGCAATCTTTGGTTGAGAAAATAACAGATGTTGCTCTAACATATATGCCTCTATTTAACATCTTTTCTTCACTTATCTCACAGCTTGACTTGCTTTCCAGTTTTGCTTATGTCTCTACAACAGCTGTCATTCCATATACACGACCTAAGTTCCTTGATATCACCAAAGAGAATTGTAGGTCATTGGATATTCGACTGAAACAAAGATATCAAAATTGAGAAAGCTCGTCATCCGTTGCTTGAACTTCAGTCCAATGTTCTGTTCATACCCAACAACTATTCTATGAGAAGTAAAAAAGAAAATGTCGTTATCATCACAGGACCAAATATGGGAGGGAAAAGTACGTACATGCGTCAGGTATGCTTTTTGTTATGGATTGATGAGAAGCTTGGAATCCTGACGATTATGGCGCAAATTGGCTGCTTTGTTCCTGCTGAAAGTGCTGTATTTCCGCCGTTCACAGCTCTTTTTACGCGGATCGGAGCTTCTGATAATCAATCTCGTGGTGTTTCCACCTTCATGAGTGAGATGATTGACATGTCCAACATCCTGAGTGCATGCCAGGACAAGAACGATAAAACCAATAGTTTGATTGTGATTGACGAATTGGGACGAGGAACCTCGACGTTGGTATGGGATTGGGTATTTATTGATAGATATGATGGACTGGGATTATCTTGGGGAATTCTGGAATACATCATTAAGGAGATTCCTCAGTGTTACTGTCTCTTTACTACCCATTACTATGAGTTGACAACAATTGCCAAATCATTTAAAAATGTGAAGAATATTCATGTTACTGCATCTTGTAAAGAGAACTATATTACAATGTTGTATGGAGTTTTGGATGGTCCTTCGGACAAGTCGTTTGGTATTAATGTTGCTCAATTATGCAATTTTCCTAAGGAAATTATTGAGGTGATTGCGAGAATTGAAGATGATTTGTAGGATGCTGAGAAGAAAGTTTGGGAATTAGAAGCCATTGCAAAGGCCAATTATGGACAACGGAACTCGGAAAAACGGGTCTCTGATTCGTCTTTGAGTTGTGTTGAGTCGAAGATTCGCTCTTTACTACAGAGTCCACATATATCGCAAGGAGATATTAAGGAATTGACGGATAGCATAGAACGGCTATCTTTTTCTGTTTGTTGATCATTAATGAATTCATGACAGCATCCTTTTCGAATTCATCACAATGGTTTGATTTGATGGCTCTGAATAAATTGAAGGAATGAGTGGATTCGTGGAACAACGGATACAGACTTGCAGGACATCTATTGTTCAAACAACCCTTCTCTATCAAAAGATGAGATTCAAACTATATTTTTGAATTGTACCGCATGTAGATTTCAATAAGAAGACTTATGCATAGTCCTTGTAGAATTGGGAAGCAAAAATGATATTAATCAACGGGTTGTCTACTCAGCAATCATATACTTTCGGCGATTCTATTCCAAGTACGTGATATCCTCCATCTTAGAACTAGAATTGGGTTTTATGAAGTTCATCCGTATCTAGCTGTTCCTACATGCTTCTATCTTGCTGGAAAGATTGAGGAAATAGGAATATCTGTTACTCGTGTATTATCCTTCTTGGAATCTGTCTGTAAATCACACAAGATTGCACCTCTACAGTGGACGGTCGAAGAAGTATTGTGTTGTGAGAATTGTCTTCTTCAAACAATGGATTTCTGTCTTCTTCTCCACCATCCAGTCCGTCCTCTTCGTCACATTCTTTCAGTGTTGCATTGTGAGGAGTATCTTCAAACATGCCTGTCACTGTCTATTTCGCTTTCTAATCAATAGAAACATTATAAATGACTGCTACTTCACAACGATTCCTCTCTTGTATCCTCCACATCTCATTGCTGCCACAACTATCTATATGATGTGTATCTACAATAGCATTGATCCACAGAAGGTCTTTGAACAAATGGGAATTGAAATGTCAATGGTGAAAGCCATCTGCGCTCATATCTGTGGTTTTTATGATTCAGGAGAGGAACTATGGCCAGGATCGATTAGTGATACGATCTTGTCTCTATCTTCTCAGTTTCATAGGGAATAACATATATGTTTCCTATGGGTTTGGTTGGCTCCTATTGGATCAGCAGAGAAGTCTGGATGTCTACCATGTGGTATTGTCAATTTCTCCCTTTTCTCAAACACTGATGATCTTCGTTGTTGACGAAGCCTATCGATTTGATATACGGAAAAAACCTGAAATGGGTATTCAAAGAAATCCACTTTGTGAACTGTTTGTTCATTCTAGTTTTCCAACATGAATTATGGAAGTCAAATTGATTACAGTGACAAGTACTATGATGAACAATATGAATATCGGTATATGAGCAGAAGAACTCTTAGATTTAGTCATGTCACGTTACCCAAGGAATTGTCAAAGCAGATCCCTTCAGGACAGTTACTATCAGAAAAGGAATGGAGATCTCTTGGGATCCAGATGAGTTTGGGGTGGGAACATTATGCTACACACAAGTACATTTTGTCATCTGTAACTGATCTATTTAGACCAGAACCTAATATTCTCTTGTTTCGGAGGCCGTTAGGGACAAATGGACAGACAGGTAAAGTGGACCCAGAACTTGCGGAAAGACAGAGGAGACAGTTTAGGAAGCAATATGGACTTGAATAGAGAGGTTATTTTGACAGATGCTGTTTTCGTTTTTCATTTGTGTGTTTGTTGTGATTCCCGGGTACTCATAAGACGGAGTGGAAATACCGTTTTCAGCTGTCATCGTTTCATGAATGAAATCAAGCCTTTTTTGAAACCCAGTTTCATAAATCGTTGACTATGGAGGGTTTAGATATTGATGAGGAGTCTGACGTTCGTCTTAAGATGGAATAGGGTGATAGATTAGGAAATGTCTTTATCGAGGGCCCAGGAAATCATCCGTGAGCAGGCAGACCGGATTCGTCAGCTAGAGGATATTGAAGAGGCGTATCATCGGTTGCAGAAAGAATTTGATCGTCTAAAGTCTGACATGACATCTAGGCAACAGCAACAAGCAAATCCACAAGTGAATCGTATCAAGAACAGATAAACTGTAGAATGACACGTTGATTGCAGAGTTGCATGCAGCAAAAGAGACGATTCGTGAGAAAGACCGTCGACTGCAGTATCTAGAGGAGGCGAACAACCGATTTGTATTTCGAATGAGAAATCTCCAAGTGGAGATTTCGGGCAAGGATAATGAGATCCAGGAGTTAAAACAGGAAATTACCTTTATGAAGAGAAAGCTCGATAAGCCAATGGAGATTTGTATGCTTATGGATCAAATATGACGTATAGTGATTAACGAAATCAAGCAGAAGGACTTGATTATTGAGAGTTATAAACGTAAGCAGCGTCAGAACCGCAGTATGTCGATTAGGATTGAAGAGGGGGACATTGAGCACATGTCTGCTTCATCCATGGGATCTGTACCTAGCAGCTATGTGGGTGTAAGTATTGCAGTTACAAGTAATTCCTAGTCGATGAGTCAGCAAAACAGCTGGTATCATGGTCGTCGTCGCTACATCCGTCAAAACCGTGTAAGTGTCCAAGATGAAACTGAAATCATCAACGAATGGAATAAAACACTTCAAATCTTTGGCGATCACTGTGATCCATCGTTTGTGCTTCATTTGAAAGTATGTTTGGATGTCTGTCTTCATCGAATAGCAATACGTTCTTTTAAGTATATCCCGTTTAGCCATGTTAGCGAAAGATGTGGACAGTACGGATGAAGGTATTTTCTCACAATGTTGCTATCTGTGTTCTAAGCCCTTTTCTTGTCTTCATAAATCGCATGTCTGCTTTTATTGTGGTTATCTCTTTTGTCGTCAGTGTGCTCCGAGGACTCTTCCTTTAGGTTTGAAGAATGAGGAAAAGACTGTAAGAATTACATTAATGCTTGAGAAACAGATTTGTGTTTTATGTGAGGCTATGTATCGTTTTGTATATAAGAAAGATGACAGTTAGTTTGTTTGTGTTTGTTGCATAAACTTAGAACATGTATTCAACCTATTCAAGTAGAAATGACAAAGACCGATGAAGAAGAAATGCCTCCTCCTGCTCCGGAATAGATGTAAATGTATGTTTTGAGAAATCCAATATGTTGTCATTG
>NW_014569328.1:0-18168 GCF_000743755.1 Blastocystis sp. subtype 4 | reverse complement strand
AGAAGAAGTGAAGAAAGTGATGGGAGGACTAGACAGAGTTGTTTATCTTATTGAAAAGGAACGAATGACTCAGGAAGTTAAGCAATAATATGTTTACAAGAAACAGTTGCTAAATCCTATTACTGTTCGAATTCCTTATTCAGAGGGAGAAGCAATTGTGAAACACCTCCAATAATCTCATCCATGACATTTATACCATTTCCGCGATTCCGCTTATCTGCATCCACAAACCAGTTTTCCAAGCGATAATTGACCAATCCTGTCAACCATCCTTGTACTGACATCTTTTTAATATATTCTGTCTTGTTTTTGTCATCCGCACAAGCCGAATACACACATAGCTCATCTATAGTTGCCAAAGAAGTCATGCATAGATTCTTTGTCCGTAATGTCAATGTTTTCGTTTTGGGATCCACAATAGATTCTTCGCCTGCATATGTTGCCACATTCCCAACAATGGCCTTCACAAAGGCAGGAACATCTTGAGAAATTACATGAAGTCGTTTGGTGACCAGACGACCCTCTGAATCAATACTACGACTGAGTACAAGAGCTCTGGATTGAGAGCACTTAGGATGCCCTAACGATCAGAATGATGAATAATGCGTACAGTACTTCTTCCAAAAGGAAGATGTTACGCGATCCCAGTCACAATCATACTCATGTTGAAATTCACTATCTTTCATGGAATCAACTAACACCAAAGAATTAACTAAAGTGTTAAAAGTGAAACAATCCTTCCGTTAAAGAATTGATAGCTCGGATTCGTTCTGTCAAAAGTCTGAAAATAACCGCGGAAGTGTTGTTTCGAGAATAGTTAAAGTGATCTAAATAGATCTGGATCCTCTCTGCTTATATAACAAACAAACAACCATATAAATGACAGTTAAAGTACAATCATCACTGGGTTGCTTTCGCCTCATCGATACCATAATCAATAACAGTAGCTCCTGACAAAATAGAATTAATTACATCTACTCCCTTCTTGAAGTGGTGACCTTCGTTGTAAGCATACCACTTTTCAATCTGATTGTTGAGAAGACTTGCTGTACTTCCATAAGTTGTTGTAGATTTCACATACAACGTCTTCGAAGGATCTGTTGGACAGACAGTGTAGCTACTCGTATCCAACGCAGTGGCCTGTCTTGTAAATGACAGGTTCTTAGAGTGGATGGACAGGATCTTCTTTTTGGGATCAATAATGGTCTCCTCACCACCATACGTCGTAATATTACCAAACAATCGACACATGAAGTAAGGGAGGTTCTGAGTAATCACATGCAAACGTTTCGTCACTAATCTACCCTCCGAATCAATGTAACGATTCAGTACATAGGTCCTGGAATGAGAACAATTTGGATGCCCTAAAGAATAAACTACTAGTATCAGAACCTACAGTACTTCTTCCAAAACGCTGAGGTCACCTTATCCCACTCCATATCATATACGTTAGAATATTCGTTGACTCTCATTTGTTCAAACAGAGAAACGAACGGAATTCAATCTGTACGATTTACCTAATCATGAAAACGAGAAACAAGCCAAAATCGACCCAATTCTTGGCATCGAGTTGTACATGTCAAATAATGAACAAATCCTCTTAAACTCCGTTATATTTAAATGAACACAGAAGATTGATTGAGAGTTAAAGAGATACAGAAAAGGCGGGGATTACAGTGTTGCAGCCATGCGAAAATACGTTCACTGAGTGCAAAGTAGATCCAATCAATCACAATTAACTATGCAATGACTCTTTTCAATAGACATCTTTCAAAAATGAGTGAGCGGTCACCAAGGAAATTGAAAGCTGCCGACAGAGACCGTATTCAAGATGCAAGGAAACAGATTATTCAATGTGAGAGCATAATTCGGAAAGTTCTGGCAATTCATAACTGCTTTGAAGAATTGAGGAATTTGGACAGCGAAAGTTGGTTCAACTGGATGATTTCATGTTTAGGTGATGGAAGTATCGTAAATGGTTCGGGAGTGGAAAGACAGTCTCCTCTAAAAAAGAAAATGGATGCTAATGAATACTACAACAACTCTCATGTGGATATGTAGTTCTTGTATGATAGGATCACAATCAGCAGTTCAACGTTAAAACCTGCTAGCAGTCATGTGTCAACCCCAATCTTTATTCGTTCGACTCCTTCAAAAACGACTCCTGTTGTCTCTCGAGTCAAACCTGTTTCTGCTCATATTCCGACTCCAGTTCCTGTTCATGGTTTGTCTTATTTGTCTACGGTGTCAAGACGTTCGTCGTTATCAGAGAACGTTAGTGGTTATTCTCCTCGACCTTCACGTCATGGATCTACAGATATTCGCAAATTGTATCCAGAAGCCGCCCTGCACACGCCTACAAAACGTCATACACGAGCAGTATTGGGATGTTTGGTTTGATTATCCCTAGCCAGATACAAATAGTTATGCAATAAATACGAACGCTGATCCAGAAGAGAATGAACGTCATATTCGATGGATTGACAAAGCGTAGGAGTCATCTTTTCTTCTTATCATAGACTCCAAAAGCCACTTATTCAAAGTACTCCACCTCCATCTAAACCACTACATCGAGAGTCTACAGTATTGAAATCGTGTATGGATTCTCCTGACATCCAGACGAAGGAAGAACTCGCTCAGCAGCGGCTAGCCATGTTAGAGAAGCAACGAGCAATTTACTTGGAAGAGATGAAGAGGAAAAAAGCTCGCCTCTTTTGATATCACTACTAATTTTAAATTTTGCGGTTACAGAACTATCATATGTTTGGTAACAAACAGTCTATTTAGTTCATCAGTGCTTTAAACTCCTTAGCATTGATCTTGCCATCTCCATCCTTATCTGCTTCCTTTATCATTGCATCCAGCTGTTTGTCAGTCAGATTCTCTCCCAGTCGGTTCATCACCTGACGCAACTCACTCTTTGTGATATAACCATCCTTATCAACATCAAATACAGCAAATGCCTCTTCCATTTCATCAACATCCTCTGTACATTAGCATTTCTCGACTCACCTACCTGACGCTTTAATCTGTTGAGAAATAATCTTCATAAACTCGTCGTAACTAATCTGACCATCCTTATCTCGGTCCACATTCAACAACATTTCTTCAATATCATCTTCTGTAGGATTCTGTCCCAGAGAACGCATAATTGTCTTCAACTCCTGACGTGAAATCATTCCATCCTTATTCTTGTCGAAAACCTCGAAAGCCTGCGTGTATTCCTTCTTCTGTGAATAACTTCATCGAATATTGTAAACGTACCTGTTCTTCTGTAAGTTCGATACCAGGCATTTATATTCTCAACGAACGTTTATTTACGAGATACTAAGATTCACAGAAAATGGCAAAAGAAGTAGTGTTTTTTGCATGCTGATATTCTATTACAGTTTCTAATAGAACCTTTCCTAATCCATTATTGGATCTTCATTCTTATAAATATCTTCTTCTTGGAATCGAATCAGTTTCTCCTCCTACTCACTCTTAGAATGGATGGTGTCTTCGAACATTCAAATCAAGACAGAATTGGACTCAAACGCATGTAATACAGTTCGCCCCTTAATGGATCATGGATCTCTTCAACTACAACGAAACCATGTTTTTCGTATAAATGACGAGCCATTTCTGTTCCGGTAAGAGTAATCGGCTATTGCTAATATATCCATTCTACATTACATAAGAAGGATACTCTTGATTATGAATGGTTATCAATTGCTGAAGGATCGTTGATGCAATTCCCATTCTCTTTTATTTCATTACTCTTTCAATTGATACTTGATACTCTTTCAATACAAATAACCGTTTAAGACTATCACAATTCACACTTCCAACTCCAACAATACTATTATTCATCCTCATCTCCAATGATAACGCATCCTGATCCTTTGCACAAATAAAAGTGTATTCAGGGAATTGAGACACAATCATGTCTGGAGTGTTGATTTCTAGCATTCGATCAATTTCAGACTAGTTCAAAAGGATTCCACAATAATTACCTTTGGATATTGACTCGCCGATGTAGAAAGGAGGGTTGATACAATCACTGCAGAAATCGCCTTTGCATCATCTACTGTTGCAATTGAGTAAGATATCTTCATCTGACTGGAAATGCAGTGAAAGGGAAGAACTGTTTTCTCGCTTTGAAACTTGTTATAGCAAGTCTTATATCAAATATCCATATTCAGATTGATAAAACAGAAGAGTTGGTTCATATTCCAGAAAAAGGCTCGATTTCGTCTGTATCTCCTCGCATTTTCGACCAAATCTAACATCCCAATTGATCTTTTCTATTTCTGAAAGGGTTTTCTTAAATCATGGATGCTACAGTATCGAATACTCAAAGAGGGACGTCTGTTCCTACTGTAGGCTGTGTTTCGTTTATTTCGCTTGTTTCTCTTACCATATTCTCTAGAAATCTTCTATTTCGAAGGAATTCCAAGGGATCATAACTGGATATGACTTTTTCGGTACTCTTCCCGAGTATAGCAATCTTGCTGTATTTCTTATTCTTGCCGTGTTCACTCATCCTTGTAGAATGTAGCTGAGTTCATATCTGTTGATATCCACCCTACAAAGCCTCTGGTAGTGACTGCTGATGTTCAGGATAATGTCGTCATATGGAACTATGAGTCCAAGTCTATTATCTACAGAACGTCGTCTTCTGTATCCTTTAGCTTCATAGAGGCTTAGATTGTAGATGCTGTTTGATCAGTGCTCTTCATATAAATTGCAACAGAAACAGAACGAGGATATTCCAAAATTGAATGAGTATCGTTTAGAATGGTATTTGATAGCTAGAACGAAAGATGCTGCTACCGCTCCTATGACTGGCTTAAGGAGTGTTATGTTCTTTGATAACGATACTCTTCTATGGTCAAATGCTTCATCTTATTCTCCCGTGTCTTCACAGTTTGTAATTGCCATCTATAATGAAGGATTCATTCTTATTGATTACATTGCTCAGACAGCAACAGAGGTTCGTAATACTATGTAGTATTTATGAATGAGTTTTATTCTAGTCATCTTCAAGGTTTGCAGTGTTCTTGTGTGCTGCCTCTAACTGGCCAATATCTGCTTGTTGGTACGAATGGTCACCTTTGTGTCTACAATCTAATTGATAATGTGATTCAGACATCTGTTGCTCATCTTAATGTTCTATTCATGACTCCTTACAAGCATGTCCAAACTGGATCTCTTGTAAGGATTTGTACTCAGTTTCATCATTAGTCATATAACCATCCAAGCAATAGTGTTCATGTAATTGCGATCAACAGTCAGAATCTGGCTATCTGTTGGGATGTGGCAATTGGAAGTAATAATGAATTCATTTCTATTACTCCTTCGTTTGCTTGTTTGGATGGAGCTATCTCTCAAGGTTGTTTCTTTCTTTTTCTTTTTAGGTTTAGGATTGGTGAATGAGATGGTCTATTCAGCTGATCTTGATTCTCTCTATGTGTTGGCTGCATCTAATCAAGTTATCCGTGTTGATCTCGGTGCTACTCCTGTCGCTGCTACTAATTCTACTCTTGTTGAGCTCGGATGCAAACAATGTATCCCAGCCACTGCTATGCAATCTGTGACTGTAAATGGTGCTACATTGAGTGATCTCTGTGAACCATTAGTACCTGCTATGCAGGAGAGATATGTTCCTGTGGTGAGTGGTGTATGAGCTGAATCTGAGAATAAGTGATAGATGGAGTATGTATCAGTTGTGGATCTAAAGACTGGAGTCATGACCAATATAACTGGATCAGAATGTATTCCTGAAGGATTGAAGGATAAGAACAAATTAACCAAGATTCGTACTATGAGTTCGGTTCATTCCAAAGTGAGTTATGGAGCATTGAATGAAAGATAGGTTGCTCTTGCTTCTCGTTATGGTGTAACAGTATTCAGCATTAACATGGTCACATCTCCCAGTGTGATTCCTCTGCAGAATCCAACCCTTCTTCAGGATCATATGGCTCATGTGTTGGTATATCAGAGTAATATGTTGTGTAAGGATAGTCAAGCTTTCTCATCATCAGATCATCAACTATACGATCTTGAAGAGAAACCTGTTGGTTCTGCTCTTGCTGTAACCTATCCTGCTGCTTGTCTTAAGGCTTCTCAGCAAGTTGGAGAGTCAATCACTCTATCAGGTACTCCTGTCATGGAACTCAACAGCGATGGTTCAATGTTGGCTCTGTTCTTCCCTGGCGCTACCACGCTTATTCTCTATTCAGTTGCTTATGAGTCAGGCACGGTGACTCTGAAACATATCGATCAATTTGTCAATATCTCAGCTTTCACATGGAGTTACCTTCCTTCTCGCTATGCTACAATTGAGAAAGAATCTATCATTGTTCATGTACCAGCATTGAAGTCCATCTAATCTATAGGACCGCACTGCCAATAGCCATACTTCCGTTATGATTCCTGGTGAATCTACTCCACTCACTCTCTTCGGTCATTATTTGCTGGGAGTTGGAATGAACCCAACAGAAGCTGAGATGCGATCCACGCACATTCACAGCCAGCATTTGATGTTCTTTGGATGGGATATTCAAAACCCCGAGCAGGCTGAAACTCCTACAACACCAATTGCAGGTGAAACTGAGAGTACAGCATTTGAATGGAAGAGACATCATCACTTGAAGTCTGTGGGTGCTCGTCTGCCAGCTCCAGAGAAAGTGATTGAGTTGAAGAAGGGTGGTCTGATGTTACTCTGCTACCATGACAAGACTGCAATCTATCGTGTGGAATCAGATTTCTCGTTAATTACTATCCAGAATCATCCTGTGATCTCTGCATACTATCAGAATAACTGCCTATTCCTCGTGACTCCTGTTACTCTCTTGCTTCTTCTGATCAACAAAACCACTGTTACCACATACACTCTGGCTCATGTATCATCTCTAACAACCATTCCTCCTCTTCAGGCTTCTGTCTATTCCAATCAAGTTGTTTTCAATACCATTTCCAGTCCTCTGTTGCCTCCTGTCCAGTTGATGCCACAAGGTGTATGTTCGGTGCTTCAGCTCTTCAAGGGACATCTGTTAATGGCTTCAGCTGCCAGTCATGTCGTTTGTTTGCCCTTGAATCATCCTTCGATTCGCTTCGTCATGCTGATGGCTGCTGATCAGGTAGAGATGGCTCTTCACTGGAGTAAGCAGATTCGACATGATCAGCATGATGCATTGGCATACGTGTTACAGTCATGGGGACATATCGAGAAGTGTCTGGAGTTACCTGGTTTGTCTCCTTCTCTGCGTCTGAGCTTCCAGCTGTCGCGTGAAGATGTATCCTCCATTGTGAAGATTGTGAAGAAGGGAGATTTGAGTGTATTGGATCAAGCTGATGTGGTGAATGTGGATTACCGTGTTACTCCTGTGGATCAGTTGCCAGGTGTAAGAAGAGCAGCCCTTCTGTTGGCAAAGAATGGTAAGAAGGAGGAATTGAAGAAATTATTCAAGTTATGTCAGAAGACAGATCGTGATGAGGATGCTGAATTTGTAGCAACGTTCCTGTACAAGGATGATCCTTCACTGTTGTTAGATGCATTAAAGAAGGAGAATAAATATCATGGTTGGTTATTGACTTATTGCTAAGTGATTAGATGCTGCTTTGCTGAGCAAGATGAACACTAAGTATCATAAGGAATTGCCTGATTTGGTTCAAGCTTGGAATCAACAATTAAAGACAGAAGCACGTTCTTCTTCTTATTTGGCTGGTGTTGAAGTTGTATTGGAGGAAAGTGCAAAGACTGCTCGTAAGGCGAAGGCAACCTCGAAGACTGCATCGAAGGGAAGCAAGACAAGTGCTAAAAGTGGTGCGACTGAAGGAAGAAGAAGACGTCGTAGAGGTTAATTTGCTAATTATTGTGTTGCTAAGTGTTTGGACAAACACATGAATATACGGCTAAGGGATCATGATCCACTTGAGAGATCTTAACTTCATAGTTCTCGTCCAATTGTCTGTCTAGTTCCATTTTTATTTCCTTTAGATAGCCTCGTTCAGTGTTGGAATGATTGCAGACAATCACAGTACGTCCACATGAAACAGCTTCCAGAATGTGGTGATGACTCATCTCTCCTGTAAGATACAGCTCTGCTTCTACACCTGACAACACCGAGTCTCCAGAGCCAGCACATACAGCAAACGATCTGACTGGAGTTTTGAGAGGTCGATCTGTCTATATTGAATCCTTTTTCTCATTTCTACAGCGACCTGAACATTCTTCAGCTGAAGATGTTTCCTCACACGACGGATCACTTCTTCAATTGTAGGATGCGGATCCGAAAACTCTGCAATACGCCCTATTCCTGTGTGTGGGTCATCAGAATTGGGAGTTATGGGAACAGAGGACCAAATATCACCCATTCCTCTCACAAGCCAATCATTGACTCCATTCACTGCAGCATCACAAGCAGTATGAGGAGAATAGATGGCAATGTCATTCTGGGTACATCTGCGTCTCATCAACAGAAGATAACATACCTCATAAGAATACGAGGAACACGTTCAGTTGGATCCAATCTCTTGATTCCATGGAAAATGATAGGATGGTATGTAATGATAGCACCAGCATTCATTTCAATCGCTTCATCTACAACCTAAAGTTAATAAAGAACGAAAATTAAAACCGAATCAACAATGTCATTGCAAAGCAGGATCTTCAGTTTCCCATCAATTATTTTTTCTCTTAGTGGCGAAAGGAGTACTCCCACATTATCCCTATATATAATCCTTGATGTCATCAATAACCAGCTTTCCGCTAATTTTAGAGGAGCTAATCTTTTCATTACACTCCAAACACGCTCTAGGTTGGCACTCATGATGTAGGAACAACAAACAATGAAAGAACAACCTCACCGTTGCTGCGTTATACTCTAAACTTACTGAGATGATAACGATTCCGATTGATACTACAAATTAGAATCTTCCTACGAACCTACCAAGCCTTCATCTTAGGGAAACAACAATACTTGAAGTAAGATCCCGAATTGCAGGGACATTTCATTGTCAAGAACTTTAGAATCCCTTTCAATTGATGTTTTCGAGGAATCACTTGGATGCGATTAACCATCTCCTCTGTTACCAATTGATCAAACGGAAGGTCTCCACACCACTGATCGGAACACACATGCTTCTTCACCTTGTATCGTTTCTTCATATGGCGGATCACCTTTAGATTCCGTTTGATAATCTCTTCTTTGGACAAAATCCGTGGTTGTTTTGATCGAATCTTTGCCTTAGGAGTCATAACAGGGTTCGATGTGTGTTCCACCTTGGAGTTCTCTTTACAAGAGACAGTAGGTGTTATTTCTATTTTCGGTTCTCCAACTGCAGTAGTTTGTACATCCGAAGTAGCTGCAGTCTCTATTGCATGTGTTTGTATCTCACTACCATCTGGACGAAGAACAACTGTGTTTGAAGAAGACTTCTGCGATAGTGCAACATAGTTCTTTCCTCGTACGCTCATGTAGTGACAGGATCCCACATACACGATACGTATCACTCGATCGACATTAGGAAAGTTCTGAAGTTCTAGGTCGGGTCTTCGGTCTTGGTACACAACAACGTTACAATTATAACAGTTGGAAATGGCGTTGATCTCCAGATCCCCTCCCCATGTACCACTCTTCATCATTCTATGAACATACTAAATGTAAAGAGTTTAACAAGAAAATGACTTTTGTAAAAGGCTCTCGATCTTGATCCATGAAAGGAATATAGTTACCTTTGTGTTGAATCATGTATTGCACTGCATTCTTGCGGACTTCTACATGACGATTCTGATTACCAAACAGTTGATCGGCACATGACCTATAGTCCATCCAAAAGAACAAACATACCTAAAGAGACAATTTCCATCTGGGACAATGGACCGAATAGAAAACCCTTGAGACTCCAGTCGCTTAAATACACTTATTCCAGAGGACTGCTATACATGATATATTCAATAAGTTCAAACAACAAACTTTGGACTAGGATGAGATACTGTAGAATCATAATGTTTCGACTGTGTTCGTTTTGAACTGCTCTTGTTCCCATTCTCCACCTGTTTTATCAGTTTTTCATCCTTCTTGTCGCTCAATCGGTGATGTCTTCTTTTATGTCCCATTTCTGTAATCAATACTTATAGCAAACTGTATACAACAGAATGGAAACAACTGAAAGAAAGATAAAAGGAAATGAGAACAAGAAACCACAAGTATCTAGAGATGTCAACAAACAGTTTAATGATGATGATGACGATGCTTTCGCTCACCCTCGCCCTTCTCCGTCTTCTCTTCCTTCTTTGAGTGATGACGATGCGATCGATGTTTTTTGCCTGATACAGAAGTATCTTCTTTAGGTGCTGGCTTTTCTTCTTCAGATGTGCTATCCTCCTCAGCATTTCCGATAACAGTGAATCGGACAGAAGTCTCTTCTTCCTCCTTCTTTCCTTCCACAATTGGCACACCCACATCCTCCAATGTGAGTTCCTGGATCTCTCCTTCCTCCTCTTCTTCCTTCTCCAGATAGAACTGCTCCTTCTCGCGACGATGGGACTTCTTTCCATGATGACGATGATGCTAACATTCATTCTCTCCTCACATCCTTACACGACCCTCTTCACGGTTCTCAGCATAGCTGAATAACGGTGCATCAACAAACGTGATCGTTGAAGTCTTCTCCACCTCCTTCGGCAGATCAAAGCTTGCAATTGGAGTATCCAAATCCAATCCTTCTGGCATCTTCACTTTTCGTTGAGCCTTTGCAGATACAGGTAACAATTCTTCTGTCAAACGCTCCAACAACTCGGATAACTGCTTAATGCCACCTTCCTTCTCTTCTGTCTGTTCTCCAGCAGTTTCTTCCTCCTCTTCCTTTGGTGTATCCTCTCGTGGAGTCTCTGCGTTTTCACTCTCAATAGCTTTGCCTAAATTAATCTCCGTATCACTATCCACAGAGGTCGAGACAGCATCTGTCTTCTCGTTCATGGAAGTCAGATTCTTGCGCTCCTCATTCATCTTATCAATCTCTCCCTGGACATCCTCATGGGACTCAATTGCAACCACTTCATTCTCGAAAGAATCAGTAGCATTCAGAACTTCACGAAGAAGTGAAGCACGGTAACGTACTTCATCACTCTCACTGGTCAGGAACTGTTCAGCATGAGCAATAACCGATTTCTTGATCAAACCAGCTTGCTCTGTGCCCGATCCCAATGCACAGATGAAGCGCAACGACACCTGAAGCAATGCTTGAAGAGTCACAGCCTGAATTTCGGAATTCAAATAGACAACAGAAGCAGAGGTGAGTGAAGTAAAGACCTTTGCAATCTGATCTTGTTGGAGATAACTAGAATACTCTCCCACCACCCAAGCAGCTCCAATCAACACATCATGCATTAAATCACTCACTAACTCAGGCTGCAAAAGAAGAGGCAACAGAGAGTTCACAGCAAAGAGACGAATTGCAGGGACACGTAATGCAATATCAATCAATTGATTAGAGAGAAGTTTTCCCTGACGAGAACCCCGAGTACACGCCAAATCCACCAATACAGACACGTACCACGCAAAGTCTTGCATATTCTTGTACATGTCTCGTGAGCACATATCTACAATGCCTCCAATAATATCTTCCTTCATTTCCATTTCAACACCACTATGGAGACAAGAAATCAAATCTTCAACCAAATTCTTAAGATTTTTGGAATTTGCAATGGCTTGGATCAAATGGAGAGCTTTGCTTCGAATTGTACTATCATTGGCCTTCAAACAACTCACAAACACAAATGATTTCTTTGCAACAATTGTGGGAGCAACCACTACCAACTTAAGAAGTCCACACAAGCCCAAGTATTTGAGATTCGGATCCGTATCTTCCACAAATTCCATCAATTTTGACATTTCCAATTCCGCGACCTTATTCACTTCTCTTTCCAATTTGCTTCCTGGTTTTACGTTCATGTAAATAAGACATTGCGTTACTCCAAGCATTGCCTCATACAGGAGAGACTTGGTTTCAGCAGTGCGCACAATCTTCACCAAAGGATCGAGAATCTTCTTAGCCAGACGTGGTTCCTTGGTCACCAGACTCATCAACAACTTAATAACCTTGATCAGAATCCATGTATTGTCCACGTTCACCAACAGATTGAAGATAGTCGGAGCCAATGCCTGATAGCGATCAGGATCCATACGAGCTAGTTCTGTAATCACACTTACAGTACTGCTTTGGACCGAAATATCAGAATCAACAAGAAGCGAAACCAATTGATCGAATGACTCTTCCAGAGCTGCAGGGTACTTCTTAAAGATACGGAACAAACAGAAAACAGCCTTTCGCCGCACAAAGGCACGCTTACTCTTCAAGAGAGTCAGAATGTCGGGAAGGAGGTCATGAGACAGTTCCTCATTTACAACCATGCTGAAACAATCCAAAGCCAGACCCACATCATACTAAACATCGACATCAACCTGAACAACCCACCTTATTCTTAGAAAGGAATGCCTTCTTGAGAGTGTTTGCGCAGAGAATAAAAAGCTCCGAATCAGGACGAATCAAAACAGTTGCAGCAAGATAACTACTGTCAAAACACAACCAAAACACGTTACCCGACACGTCTTTCTCTGTAAAGAGGCTGACTCATCACTTCGATCACATGAAACTCCTACAACATGACTTCATGACACAGTAGCTGCTTACAGCCCAATCAAACGTATATCCGAGAAGATTCAGATAGAGGAGCTTCTGGAGACTAATCACCTTATCATTTCGATCCGTTCCCTTGATCTCCTGACGAATCTCCGTCAACACCTCTGAAATGTACATCGTCGGGTCCTTTGAACTACGGATACCACGAACGACTTCTTGATATGATTTCTTAGCCATTTCTTCTTCTCTTTTATGGGTTTTGTGACAAGAAAACACAATGAACCGAGAACCGCGGTTCTTTTGGAGTAAACTATTCTTCATCAAGAAACAGATCAATGAGAATGTTGCATCATAATCGTAAATGCACTTCTTCTGGATGCCTTGACTTTTTCACGATCTTCTTCATTGTACATACTTTCAATCTGGAGTTAATTCGATTCGACTATGGTTACCTCTGGAAGGGAACGTAAATAGCCCATGTTTGTGATGGATGGAGTCGTCTTCAGCATGGCACAAATGGAACTAAACCCTGCAGACATTATATTATTGCTATCGAGAGAGAGGGTCTTCAACGAGTGGTGGTTCTGAACCGCTGTGCATAGTTGTTTGATGTCATCATCCATCAAACCACACTCATTCATGAAGAAATGTTGAATCGAAGTGGATGCCTGAAGTCCTTCTGCAATTTTGGATACAAGAATACCATGACAACTTGACAAGGACAAGGTTTCTAGTGTTTTCGACTGCTTAAGAAGCGTAGCAATCATAGCAGAAGCTTGGATTGATGAATACAAGGGTTACGTACACTTTCCAACTTCAGGAATGCGTAGATTTCCATCGAGATAAAGTTTTCTAAGCTTACAATTGGTGTACTTCACGAGGACATCACAGAGCATGCTGATACAGGCATCATCCATCTGACAGTTCTTAATGGATAATGCTTCGAGGGACTGGGACTGAGCAACTAGAGAGATCAATCGTTCCTGGAAGCGGTCTATTTGTAATACTGTTTCTACACTATTACAGTCCATCGGTGTATTATCAAGAATCAGAGTAGTGGCTTTGAGATTTACATTAAGAAGAAGCGATCCACATAGTCCTTCAGTCATAATCATGTCTCCTTTCAGGTCTCCTACTCCTAAACTAACCACATGTCCTCCAGCAATAAAAGGGTTTAAGACACTGAATACTTTATCATAGATAGGATTTCTTGAGATATCAAGCTGTCGCACAATGATCTCTCGTTTCTGGAGTGCTGTAATGACAACAGGCCACACGGGATTTGTTCCTGCGAGATTAATGGAAGACAGATTCAATGGCACAACTTCATTCATCCATGTAGCTAAGGCAGTAGATCCATCAGGTCCAAGAGTGTTGTCTGCGATGTCTAGAGATTGTAGTCTTTTAGTCAGACTTGGACACTCTTTGAGGGTCTGGAAGAAATGAACCATCACACTCTGATTCATGAGACAGTGAGCAAAGGAGAGTTCTGTAACTGAGGGAATAACAGGTAGCAGTTCCACAATCATTTCATTGGTGAATGGGAGGTCACTCAAGGTAAGAGACTCCAATCCACTATTTGGATTCTTCTTGAAAGCATTGATGAAACATGAGAGAGCCTATATCTGAGGAGAGGGATGTTGAAATACCTTTACTGTTGTCTTAATCTTCTGAACTGTTAGTGATTTGAGTGTCACATTAGAAGAGAGCATTATTCCCAGTGCTGGAATGATCATATCAATTCCTTGAATATCACGAACTGTGAGGGATTCAAACCATCTAACTCTCATTTCCCTAAATCACATCTACTGATCATAACGAAGAGTCTCAATGATAGCTGCACATTGTTGAGAATCAAGATTTCGATTTGAAGAGTCAATAATGACTGATTTGTTGCCCAACATAAAACGATCCAGAAGATTCTCTTCGATATCGATGAACGGCTGGGTTCCATACTTATTGCACATAACAGCATACCTACGAGTTACTAATATAACAAACTATTGCATGATCTTCAGGGCCTCACTGTACTTGGTTTTGTCAGGATCAAAAGCACATGGTTTTTCAGCACTAGGAACGAGAGTACTATGACAAAGGAACTGGATATTCACTTGAACCGTTGCTCTCTGCTCCATGGGAATAAGGGAACATATTGAATTGTATCGATTCAGTAGATTAGAAAGGAACTGTTCCGTATGCAGTGTGTGGAACATGATCCCCCAATTATCAAACTCGATTGTCACCTTTTCAGAATCATCCAGAGCCAGAAGGGTGAGATCGATGAGTAATCCCTCTCTTGCAAGCTACAATTCATATCAAGTCCAGATCCATTACTCGGTATCCTGTCATCAGTCCTGCTCGTAAGGTGATTATTCGAAATTCAGTAATTACCACCACACGTTTCTCAATACGTTGCTTTCTTCTACAAATATACCACTCTATTCATCCATACTTGTGCTGCTTTTCAACGTTGGTAGCGAACACAAAATTCTCACCCATCGATTCCACGAATTTCGTTATGGAATCTGGATATTATGGGACAAACATGACCTACTCAGCTGTGAAGCCGATAGAACGTTCATTCTATTCTTAGATTTGATCGTAAGACTGTTTTCCCAATTCACATGACTTTCGACCAATCAAAAATCATTATTAATTATCTCACAAACAGGCAACAAACGATTCATTTCAGGGACATAATTTACAACTGAATCCCAATGTTGTACTAATGACTTCTCTGCCATCTCCTGTCTTGCTTCAATATCACTATCACAATCCTTCATAATAAACTCTTTAAAATGGAACTGTTTGACTGTTCCCTACATCTAAGTACCTAATCCAAATCAAACTTGCCAAAGCAAAGTACATGCATTGGGAGTGGAATCGTCATTCTCCTCTGGGTTCTCCACAGGAAGTCGTTCCGACCAGTCAATACGATGTGTTAATAGCTTCAAGTAATGACGCATTGCCTTCTTCGTTCCTTCCACATATACCATCACACATCGAACTGAAGGCACAATTAGACACTATTTCAGACATTCCAAAAAGACCCTACTCTACCAACAAGATGATATTGCTGTGCATTGACACTCACTTTGAAACGATGTTTCTTGTCCGAGAGTGATTCAATACGGAACAAGCAGGCTTCCAACTCTCCTGTCTTACTTCCAATCACTTTACGTTCTCGTTTTTCCGCTGCTTCTTGCGGTGTGAGTTTGCTATGGATCAAGCAAGACAATGAACCATACCGTTCCTCGTTACGCATCTGATGAGCGAGTTTTCGCTTCTCAATTTGTTCTCTAACTAGATTATCAGCCCATGTGGGTTTCAATGTAGCTTCAGCTCCTAATACTTGTTTGAAATTACGATAATTAAGCTTCATTTCAGGTTTAGGAAGAAGACCAGCTTGAATTTTGATTCGCTTCTCTTCTTCTCTTTCAGCTCGATTCTTACGACGTTGTTTCTTTCTCTCCTATTTCTCAATTATTCTCTTCATTCTCACTTTCTTTGTCAACATTAATGGTAATGGCTTTGGAGGAGGTAACTTGTTTCTCTCCACGACTACAGGGTGTTCAATAACTCTAGATATCAGTAAATAAATCAATAATAACTCTTTCGTGATACAATGATCCAGACTCAGCATGTTGAAACTCACATCATCTTCATATTCACCTGCTTTGGCTGCTTTAGAAATGTCTTCAGGAAGCAGATCATAATCCCACCACTCCATCACAGGAACAGGATTGTGTGGAGGTGGAGGAAGAGCAGTTGGGTCCTTGATTGGAGTCTCAGCTTCCTCCTTCTTCTCCGTCACAGACTTTGGCTCAATAGTTTCTGCAAGAGTGGTCTGACTGATAGTCGCACGTACTTCTTGAGCTCTCATTTCCTCTGCGCGTTTCAGGAATGTACCTTCTTTGATGAAGTTGAATTCCTTCTTTCTACGTACATCATGGAGTGATGTCTTGATTCGGGGATCCATAATTGCACGATTCTTCAGTTTGGGCTTCGAACTCCCTGATGGAGAATACGTGGAAAGATAACTACACATCACATAGAGAATGAGGGATTACGGATTGACTTGAGACTTCTGTTGCTTCTTTTGATTAATTGCAAGAGTAGCCACAGGCTTAATAATAGCAGTTTCAACAACTTCACCAAACTCGTTAATCTCTCTTCCTTTATCATCGAATCGGAATGTTTTCTTCGGCATTGTAATTGTTTTCAGTGGAAGAAGAAATTGCGATGAGTCTTGCAAACTCTCCACCTTCTTTGTTGAAGACTCCAATTGTTGTTTCAATGCATTTGTTGTACCCTTTCCATCATTCTCATGTCGTGATGGCAAAGGAGAATGGCTTTTGGAACGAGTTCGATGATGATGACTTCTTCTTCTTGATTCACTTCTGTCACTGCGTCGACGACTCCTGTCTTCGCTACGTTCTCGACTCGAGCGATGATGACGTCGAGAACGATGAACACTTGGACTACTATCACGATAGCGATGTCGGTCATGACTTCGACTCGAACTCCGACTTCTGGATCTTCTCCTTGAATGGTCAGCCATTTCTATAGAATCAATAGTGTTTAGTATACAGACTAGTACGACACGGAAGGATCAAATTCAGAGAAACGGATTTCAACAAACAATCGAATGTGACAAGAAAAGCAACCACCCCGCATACCCATAATATCATAACAACGGTGTAATTTAAGCACCAATCAGAATGTTATTGATTGGAATATGAATCAACTTCACGAAATATCCAACGAGGCCCATCACAACAAATCCTACAGCAGTAGCAGTAGCTGTTTGCGTGAATTCTATTGATTAGGACAACCGGTTTGGATCCTACCTTTCTTATCGGGTTTCGTACAGCGATTGACAAGGAATTTACTATCTCTGACAAAGTCTTTCACAGGTTGAATGATATCAGTTTCAATAGTCATGTTTACAAAGGGATTATGTTCTTTCTCAAGATGATGATGATGCATGTACCCTAATTTATAATAGACCCTTATTATGGGCCCTATTATGAAAGAGTGAATAAGTACTATTTGGAGTGCCCATAGATTGATTCTGATTCGAAGATGAGTCTATCACTATCTCAACGGGGAATCGAAAACAAATTACAAATGAGTTCAATCCATGAAATCTTGGCATTGGTTTATACATATCCTAATGTACATGGAAATAACGAATCTATTGCTTATCATGACAGTGGTTATAACAAACAGGATGTTGCGGTATTGATAAACACCAGTCCCATTTACTTCTCGTTACGAATACGGCGAGCGAGTTGCATGTCACGAGGCATGATAGTCACACGCTTGGCGTGAATAGCGCACAGATTCGTATCCTCAAACAGAGAGACCAGATAAGCTTCAGCTGCCTCCTGAAGAGCCATAACAGCAGAACCCTGGAAACGAAGATCGTTCTTGAAGTCCTGAGCAACCTCACGGACCAAACGCTGGAAGGGGAGCTTACGGATCAGAAGCTCGGTGCTCTTCTGATACTTGCGGATCTCACGAAGAGCCACAGTT